>NC_060890.1:25816999-25824499 GCF_014805685.1 Silurus meridionalis
ATCACATGGATTTATTAACCGTCCAATCTCATCCCATGGATTTATTAACCGTCCAATTACATCACATAGATTTATAAACCGTCCAATCACATCACATGGATTTATAAACCGTCCAATCACATCATATGGATTTATTAACCGTTTAATCACATCACATGGATTTTTAAACCATCATATCACATGGATTTATAAACCGTCCAATCTAAGCACATGGATTTATAAACCGTCCAATCTCATCACATGGATTTATAAGCCGCCCAATCGTATCACATGAATTTATAAACCGTCCAATCACATATGGATTTGATAAATTGTCCAATCACATCACATTGAATTATAAACCGTCCAATCTCATCCCATGGATTTATAAACCGTCCAATCTCATCACATAGATTTATTAACCGTCCAATCGTATCACATGGATTTATAAACCGTCCAATCACACTCTATAGACTAATAAAGTCCCTGTAGTCTCTATGCATTGCTTCAGTAACCACACCCCCTAACTCCACCCTCACCTGCTTTATCACCTCCACACACTAATGTGTTCTAAACCATTTCTTCCAGAGTCCATTCCCTTATCCTTTTATCTTTCTTTTTCATTAATTCTCTTTTGTCATTTTTTCATACTTTGTTGTTATTCTTTTTTCTTTCACTTCCTTTCTTTTCTCTATCTTTTTTTTAAACATTAAGTAGAAATAATTTGTACTTTTCTCAGTCTGACAGTGTTTAGAAAGTGTGTGTGTGTGTGTGTGTGTGTGTGTGTGTGTGTGTGTGTGTGTGTGTGTGTGTGAAAATGAAACATTTTTAGTTTTTTCGAAAATAATTTTTTTTATTGATTGATGGATGGATGGAATATTTAATGTATGGATGTATAAACTGATTGATTGATTGATTGATTGACTGATTGATTGATTGATTGATTGATTGATTGATTGATTGATTAAATGACTAATTGATTGATTGATTGATTGATTGATTGATTGATTATACTGAGCTGTGATGAATTACGCCAGGCTTTGTGATGTATTAAATTGCATGATTTAAATCCTGAAAACTGAAATTCTTAAGCAGCTAGGGTTTGACCTTTAACCTCTCCGTGTTCAGGTTCCCGCCGGGCATGGTTGGGGTGGCGCCAGGGGGCATCGCCGCGGCGATGGAGGGCATAGTGCCGGGCGGAGTGCCTGTAACACACTCGCTACCATCAGTCACACACCCGTCACAGGCGCCATCTCCAAACCAGCCTTCCAAACATGGAGAGAGCAGAGAACATCTGACTGAGCAATAGCAACACACACATACACACACACACACTTGTAGCACATAATACATTAACACACACACACACACATACACACAGTTCCTTCTAACATAGCAGCCTGCATATAAGCGTCTTTCCAATGAAACCATTTGCCTTCCGGGACAAACAAACACACACACACACACACACACTTGTAGCACATAATACATTAACACACACACACACACATACACACAGTTCCTTCTAACATAGCAGCCTGCATATAAGCGTCTTTCCAATGAAACCATTTGCCTTCCGGGACAAACAAACACACACACACACACACACACACACACACACACACACACACACACACACACACGTTGCAGCTCTTAGGACATTGAAACTTTATACACTTTTTCATCAGATTTTTCTTCCTTCAGTTTTTTTCTTTCTTTTAAGAAGAACAGAAAAGGCCACACAAACGAAGCCCCTCCCACCACCACCACCACCATGCTTCTCATTGGACAGTGCTTTTTTTCATCCACCAATGGGAAAGCTGGACATGCTGCACCCTTCCTGGACCGTGGCACCTCCCTCTGCAGGCTCCGCCCACCTTTTTTGTTGTTGTTGTTCATTAATGTTGTTAGGCTCTTAGCAGAATGTTGTTCAGCGTGTGAGAAGATCAGCTTGAAAAAAGTGGTTATGAAATTAGATCTCTATAAATATATATATATTTATCAAGAAAAATAAAATCCTACCAGCAGGTGGTCCAGAAGCTCATCAAGAAGGAGATCCAGCAGTGGCCACACCCACTATTCAGAAGAACTCTGTGATGCTAAGGGTGATATTTATACCACAGTTTAGATCTTTTTTATCCTAATTGTTGTGTTCAGGTGTTCAGAAAGGCAGCTGCTCGCTCTGTGGTCTTTCATCTCCTACACTAAATGGCCAAAAGTCTGTGGACACCTGAACATCTCGTTCCATCATCTTAGTCCCCATTTGCTGTTCAAGTAACCTCCACTCTACTGAGATGATGTTCCACTAGATTTGTGAAGATTCATTTACTGATGTAGGTGAGAAGGTGAGGAGGTCTGGGGTGCAGTCAGCGTTCACAATAGGTTTGGAGCTCTACAGCAGGAGATCTTCCACTCCAACCCATCTAAAGCAGATCTTCATGGAGCTGGCTTTGTGCATTGTCATGCTGGAACAGGTTTTGGGTCTCCAAGTTCAAGTGAAGGGAAAAGTTCACACATTACACAATTGCGTGCCTCCAACCTTCTGGTAACGGTTTGAGGAAGAATCATGTCTGGGTGGAAAAGTCAGAAAGAAGCTAAAGGAACACGTGGCAACATCACAGGTTTCTCTGAGTGTAATAATGAAGAACGAGGGTACGGGAGTGTTTTACTCCCCTCACACCACAGAGTCTGACCTCTGACCTCTGACGTCTCAACACTCTGGACTTTTATCCGTTTATTGTTACCCGTTCCGAGCTCACGTCACAGTAGCCTGAAACCTACTGATCACCGGCAGCTAGTGGTGTTCGGTTGCTACGGCGACGGGAAAGATTTTTCTAATCTGGCTATATTGATGAACGCATTGTGAAAGAGAGAGGAAGTGACAGGAACTCATAACCACGTGAACACCAAACACGCACACGTGTCACTCCTCCCTCCTGTGTACGAGTCACTCGGGGAGACGGTGTGTGTGTGTGTGTGTGTGTGTGTGTGTGTGTGTGAGTGCGTGCGTGCGTGCGTGCGTGCGTGCGTGTGTGTGTGTGTCCAGGCCTTAAGACCAAAACACCACTTACAGAAAATCTGGATGAAGAGTCTCTCTCTCTTTCTTTTTTTTTCTCTTTCTTTCTTTCTTTCTTTCTTTTCTTTCTTTCTTTTCTTTCATGCATTGCCATTTTCCTTTCTTTCTTTCTTTCTCTCTCTCTCCCTCTCTCCTATATCTCTTTTTCTTTCTTTCTTGCACTACCCCCTAGCATTATTTCTTAATTTCTTTTTTCATCCTTTCATTTGCCTTCTCTTTCTTTCTTTTCTTTCATGTGACTCGGGTGTCAGATGGGAAAAGCAACAGATAAACTTCGTTCCACAGTGACTCAGGAAAACAGACACACTCTTATATCGCTGTGTGTGTGTGTGTGTGTGTGTGTGTGTGTGTGTGTGTGTGTGTGTGTGTGCGAAGAAGATTCACGTCGCAGTATCCCCCCACCCCCCACCCCGATTGTTTTTGTATAAAATCAGGAAGGCCATGTTTTTGGTGATTAAATGAAAGAAGAGAATCTAATTTTTAAAAAAGAAAAAAAAAAGTTTTGCAGTCTTCATAGATTTGTAGCGTCCAGTTCACTGTTCCTTCACCAGAGACACCCCCTCCCCCTCCCCCCTCCATGTTCTGGTTCTGTCCTGGAAGAGAGTGTCCAGTTAAGAGTCTGAGTAAAACAGCGCCACCTGCCCGACCCCCCGTTCAGCAACACCTCCGGTTTATTTGGTTGGTTTTTGATAATGAGTTTTTGTTTGTCGTTTGTTTTTAGCGTGTGATTTCTATTTGTTTCGTGTAAAAGGTGAACGTTTAGCGATCGGTGCAGTTCCAATAAACCATTCTGAGTTCTGAGACCCGACTCGAGTCCTTTCTTCTGACATTCAAACGTTTCTAATTTTATTAGAATGATCATTTCATTTTTCCCTTTCGATTTTTGTTTGTTGGAAGATCAAATTAAAGATGAAACGATATTATTTCTGTCTATATTAATTTATAAAGGTGTGTAAATGTTTTTTTACATATATATATATATATATATATATATATATATATACATACATACACACACACACACACACACACATTTAGAGAAGTCCTAAGAGGCGATGCATTATAATGTTTTTTTCTTGGGTTGTATGTCGAGATCAAGTATATAATAAAGCATGGACTCTTAGGACTTCTGTTTTATATACACACACACACAGAGAGATCAGGCATAACCACCACTGTTCCTTCCTTGGAGCACTTTTGATAGATACTGACCACTGCAGACCAGGAACATCCCACAAGAGCTGCAGTTTTGGAGATGCTCTGACCCAGACGTCTAGACGTCTCAATTACCTTAATTTCCGGACTATAAAGCGCACCCATATATAAGCCGCACCCACTGAATTTGACAAAGATGAACTTTACACAGGCTTTAATGAAAGACAGTGTCTGTTACACAGTGTAACGGGTGAAATATGTTGTGGCTCCTTTAAGAGCAGAGCAGCATTTTGGGAATAGGCTGCCGCCTAATTTTTTCCCGCTATTACTGCATGTGTGCAAGACCGAGGAATATGTCCTTGTTATTTTCTGATGCTCATTTCTAAGTTTCTTTGACTAACCCGTAACGCTGTTGCCAAGAAAAATAAAAAAGCACGAGTTTTGGAAACCTGTCTGTGCTTATATGATTTCTGTTGTAACTGGAGTTAGCGAGCTCTCCCTTCACCCAGACTCAACATGCTACAACGGCTTGTATCTAAACAGTAGCCGACCAAGAAAGTCATTGTTCACTGTCTTCCTCCTTCCTTTCACAACTATTTCTCTCGGGAGTTTATCTTTTGGCATCGTCGTGCGTTTAAAAAAAAAAGTTTTTTTTCCCGATGCCGTGCAGCTCAGAACACAGGTGAGGTGCGTTTTTTTCGTTTCCGTTCGGAAATTTCATTGATCTAATGTTATGGGGCTCAGTTTTTTGTCTTGAAGTTGGTGAAACCGGGAAAAACCCAGGAAATATTGATCAATAAGCCTCTTCATTGTTTAAGCCGCGGGGTTCAAAACGTAGGAAAAAAGTAGCTGCTTATAGTCCGAAAAATACGGTACTCAGACTCGCTCAAATCCTTACGCTCGTCCATTTTTCCTGCTTCTGACATCAACTTTATGGACGAAATGTTCACCTGCTGCCTAATAAATAAATCCTGGCAGCGTCCCAACATATCATAAAGCATGTACGCTGCTATGTTTACCTTTATTCTCCGTCTCACACACTCTCTCACACACTCTCTCACACACTCTCTCACACACTCTCTCACACACTCTCTCACACACTCACACTCTCACACTCTCTCACTCTCACACACACTCTCTCACACACTCTCACACACACTCTCTCACTCTCACACACACACACACACACACACACACACACACACACACACACACACACACACACACACACACACACACACACACACACACACACACACACACACACACACACACACACACGAATCAGGAGGACAAATCTCACTTTCAAACACTTTAATATTTTCTTAGTGCATCTAACATCCTGCCCGAGTCTGATCACTCTATCAGACACTGAAGATGAACTCAAACGGAAGGTTGTTTCTCAGTTCACAGATCTGATGAAAAGAGTGAACACCAGCTGTGTGTTTTTAAAGAGTTTAGATTTTAGAAATGTGCTTGTTTTTGGGTTTTTTTTTGTAAAAGTGCACTGCAATCGATTTCCACGTCCCAAACGCTGGGATTAAACACGTTTCTGCTCCACATGCATTATAGATCTATATTTCTATAGAAGCTCCACACATTATTATTATTATTACTAGTAGTATAATTATTGTAGAATATTTAGAGGGAAAGAAAACACGTTGGGGGTGGAGGTGGGCTGTGGTTCTTGTGTTGCATTATGGGAAAATAGGGTGTGAAGGGATTGAGGTGAAACGTTTGCAGTAATCAGTCTTCACATTTCACTCGTCCTTCTCTCTGTCTGAGAGGGCGGGGCATGGGCGGAGCTAGCGGTACCCGTCCAGCCATTTTTCCATCATCTGCGTGACGAGAGGATGATTCCTCCTTCGGCTGCTCTTCTGCATGGCGGCGAGCGTTCCTCCGTCTGTCACACAGCAATCCATCCACTCGTGCAGAAGCTTCTCCTGCTGCTCCTCATTCCCCATCTACAGCACCACCAACAGATCATACCATTACATCCCACTAGACACAACTGCACTCTATTACATTCTCCAACATCCCACTACATCCTTCAAATACCCTCTCCATTTCATTACAAACCCCATTACACCCAACTAAAATCCCCACTACATCCCATCATCATCTTACCCTATTCCATTACACCCAACTACATCCCCCTTTCTTTCTTCCTCTAAGGTTTATTTTTCCCATTTCCTATCTTTATTGTTCTCCTTATTTGTGTATGTGAACACACACACATACACTGTCGATCAAAATTAGAGAACACTTTCAGATACCTCCCAGTTATTGGTGTTAATCTGGCACCTGGTGCTAATTTCCTTGATTATCTGTAAACCCCTATTTAACTGGCAGCCTAACTTCCAGTTTCACTGACTCTGCAAGATGGTGGGCCGTTCTAAAGTGACTGAAAGCCTCCGGCAGCAGGTTGTCCAGATGAGGGCCAAAGGGATGACCCTATCAGCCATAGCAAGACAAGTTGGTCGTTCCAAATCTGTGATTTCAAGAATATTGAATCTTTACAACATCACAAACTCATTCAAGTCCGCCAAGAAGGCTGGTCGTCCACGGAAGACAAATACAAGAGAGGACAGGATACTGCGGAGGATCTCAATGGGCAATCGTTTCCACACTGCAGCTGGAATTGCTCACCAGTTCAGCGCTGAACAGGGTAAGGATCTGTCTCGTCATACAGTGTCTCGGCGTTTAAGAGCATTTGGACTGAAAGCCCACTCTGCAGTGACCAAACCTCTCATTAGCAGAAAGAATCAAAAGGCTAGACTAAGCTTTGCTGAGGAACATGTTGTGTGGACAGAGGAGAACTGGTCCAAAGTTCACTTCAGTGATGAAAGCAAGTTTAATTTATTTGGGTCCGATGGGAAACATTATGTTCGGCGACAAACTGGAGAAAGACTGAACCCAAAGTGTGTAAAGAAGTCAGTGAAAAGTGGAGGAGGAAGTGTCATGGTTTGGGGCATGTTTTCTGCAGCAGGAGTTGGGCCTCTTCTACAGCTACATGGCAGAGTAAATGCAAATGTTTATCAGAACCTTCTTCAACAACATATGGTTCCTTCCCTGCGTTCATCACCCAATCAGCCCGCAGTGTTCATGCAGGACAACGCTCCATGTCACACAGCAAAACGGGTAAAGCAGTTCCTTGAAACTGAAAACATTGAAATAATGACATGGCCTGCCCAGAGTCCTGATCTCAACCCAATAGAGAACCTCTGGAAAATCCTTGGTGACAAAGTTATGGCCAAGAAACCCACTACAGTCACCAAACTGTGGAGGAG
>NC_060890.1:25829499-25836999 GCF_014805685.1 Silurus meridionalis
GGAGTGAGTTTGTGTGTATGAAGTGTGTGTGTGTGTGTATATATGAAGTGTGTATAGTGTGTATTTGCTATGGAGTGAGTTTGTGTATGAAGTGTGTGTGTGTGTGTGTGTGTGTGTATATATGAAGTGTGTATAGTGTGTATATAGTGTTGCTATTGAGTGAGTTGTGTATGAAGTGCATGTGTGTGTGTGTGTGTGAGAGAGAGAAAGTGAGTGAGTGAGTGAGTGAGTGAGTGAGTGTGTAGTATTATAGTAGTGTTTGATTTCCTGGTCACCTTTTGTACGCCGCGGTCAAGCAGATCGTCAAAAAGCTTCTCCTGAACCGCAGGAGGCAAATCTTCAATATCTGAATTGACAACACACGTTTACAAGTAAACAAAGTGTACACAAGTGAGTAATAAACCAAGTTATTAACTGTGTAAATTAGAGTGAAATTAAATATAGAATTAGGTACACTGAGAAAGAAAGTAAATAAACAGTAAATTAGTAAGTGGGTTAGTAAATAAGTTATAAATTAAACAGGTTAGCAAGTAGGTACATTAAAGTTAGTAAGTTTAAGTAAATAGTTTAGTAAGAAAGAAAGAAAGAAAGAAAGAAAGAAAGAAAGAAAGAAAGAAAGATGTATTAAGTTGGTAAGAAAGTAAAGATAACAGAAGATGAGATACTGCAAGTCATCCGATCTTGCAATTCCACCACCTGTCCTCTGGATCCAATCCCTTCAACTACGCTCCAGACCATCACGCAAGATCTCCTGCCCTTCATCTCCACAATCATCAATGGGTCATTAACATCTGGCTATGTACCAACTACCTTCAAGCAAGCAAGGGTCATTCCTATCTTGAAGAAACCTGCTCTGGATCCATCAGACATCAACAACTACAGACCGGTATCACTTCTCTCCTTTCTTTCTAAATCTCTGGAACGCACTGTTTTTTAACCAACTGTCTGTCTATCTCTCACAGAACAACCTCCATGATCCGAACCAGTCTGGGTTCAAAGTGGCACATTCCACAGAGACGGCCCTATTGGCTGTTTCTGAGAAACTGCATGCTGCTCGGTCAGCCAAGCTGTCATCTGTACTTATCTTTCTGGACCTTTCAGCAGCATTTGACACCGTCAACCACAAGACACTTTTGTCAACCCTCAAGAGCCTTGGTATCTGCAGAACAGCATGGGAATGGTTTGCTTCCTACCTGGAAGGTCGCTCATACCAGGTAACATGGAGGGGATCCACATCTGCCCCATGCAAACTCGCCACCGGTGTCCCACAAGGCTCTGTACTTGGTCCCCTCCTTTTCTCCCTCTATACCCACTCCATTGGTGAAGTCATATCCTCACATGGGTTTTCTTATCACTGCTATGCAGATGACACTCAACTCATCTTTTCTTTTCCTCCATCAGATACCACAGCTTCCGCTCGGATCTCAGCATGCTTGTCAGACATATCTTTATGGATGAGTGCTCACCAACTAAAACTCAACCCCAGCAAAACAGAACTGCTGGTCATCCCAGGTGATTCATCCCCAGGTCAAGATCTACAAATAACACTTAATGACTCTCTGCTCTCCTTCAGCCACTGCTCGTAACCTTGGGGTAACTATGGACAATGAACTGTCTTTTTTCCCACATGTCGCTAATGTTGCTCGTTCTTGTCGATTTCTTCTCTATAACATCCGAAGGATTCGACCATTTCTGTCCATACAGGCTGCCCAGGTGCTTGTTCAGTCTCTTGTCATTTCAAGACTTGACTACTGCAACTCTCTGCTGGCAGGTCTTCCCCTGAACGCTATTCGTCCACTGCAAA
Source organism: Silurus meridionalis (assembly GCF_014805685.1). Lineage (NCBI taxonomy): Eukaryota > Metazoa > Chordata > Actinopteri > Siluriformes > Siluridae > Silurus > Silurus meridionalis. The sequence continues at coordinate 25,831,304 of NC_060890.1, forward strand.
TGATCCAAAATGCAGCTGCACGACTTGTGTTCAATCAGCCCAAGTTCTCCCACACCACCCCACTGCTGCGCTCCCTTCACTGGCTTCCAGTAGCTGCACGTATCAGATTCAAAACACTGATGCTTGCCTACAAGGCCAAAATGGACCAGCACCATCTTACCTCAGTGACCTCATCACATCTCGCACTGCACCACGCTGTCTGAGATCCTCCAGCACTGCTCGATTGGTATCACCTTCTCTCAGAATGAGAGGTAAGTACAATTCAAGGCTCTTCTCTGTTCTGGCACCGAGGTGGGGGAATGAACTTCCCCTAGATGTCCGTACAGCAGAGTCCCTGATTATCTTTAAGCGACGACTGAAGACCTACCTCTTTCTAGAATACCTACATTAGCACTTTCCAAGTTTGTAGAATTCGAGTTATATTTATATTATGTTTGTAATCTTGCGTACCAGTGTAGATTTATTCATTACTAGAGATTTAAAGCACGTTTGTACGTCGCTCTGGATAAGGGCGTCTGATAAATGCCACAAATGTAAATGTAAATTAGTTTAAATAGCAAGTAAATCGGTTAGTTAATAAGTACATAGATACAATATAACTAGGTTAGTAGTAAGTATAAAAGTAAATAAATTAGTAAGTAAACAAGTAAGTTAGTAAATAAACTGGTTAATTAGGAAATACAGTGGAACCCACTTATCTCGACCTCGGTGAACTCGCCAACCCTATTAAGTCGACGTTTTTGAAGTGGAACCGCCAAATTCTCGCTTTGTCAGCATTTTTTAATCAGTTATGCCAAACCCTAATATCTCGAGCACAAGGGGGGCAAATTTGCCACTTAACGTCGGTTATGTCAGGAATACCCCTGCCACGCCCGCTTCGCCGGCGGCATTCACTCTGCTTCTTCTCCCGTGCGGGCGAGCTCGTCGCAGTCATGCTGATCACACACACCTGACTCTCATTCACTCACTCACCCCATCTCCTATTTAAGTGTGTGAGTGAGAGAGAGAGAGAGAGAGAGAGAGAGAGAGAGAGAGAGAGAGAGCGAAAGAGAGCGAGAGAGAAAGAGAGAGAGAGAGGAGATACCTGCAGGCAGGGTGAAGGTCACGAGGTCAGTAAGGAAGTAACAGGCGAAGTCTCCTTTCCTCTGATGCAGTGAGGTGGCGATTTCTCTCCTGATCTGCTCCGTCAGCTCAGAACACACCATCGCTGGGATACACTTCACTGCCCTCTGGGAGACCTGGGGGTCAGATATTTAAATATTCATCATCTCTCTCCCACACGTGCACACACACACATGCACACACACACACACACACACACACACACGTGCACACACGCCCTCTCTCACGATTCACTGTAACACCACAGGACGTGTGTTCTATTCCCCTGTAGACTGAACATTTCATCTGGTACACAATCACACATCAAACACTGTCCATCATCCTGAAACTAATGAACTTTACACAGGCTTTAATGAAAGACAGTGTCTGTTACACGACTTGTATCTAAACAGTAGCCTACCAAGAAAGTCATTGTTCACGGTCTTCCTCCTTCCTTTCACAACTATTTCTCTCGAGAGTTTTTCTTTTGGCGTCGTCGTGCGTTTAAAAATCACCATCGGTGAAGCTTTTCTCCCGATGCCGTGCAGCTCAGAACACAGGTGAAGTGTGTTTTCATGCCCGGTTGTTTTCAGCGTGATGAATGATTCACATTTCCTGTAGACAGTCCGAGTGAGCGGCAGGTCAAACGTCAGAGGAACATCATCCATATTTATGATGTGGTGCGGCCCGATTCAGTGGGAGCGCATCTGATTTATTATAAAGAGTTTCATTGGTTCACCTGAACCCGTTCAGCAATTTCATTGGTCTAATGTTATGGGGTTCAGTTTTTTGGCTTGAAGTTTGTGAAATTGGGAAAAACCCAGGAAATGTCCATAAATTAGCCGCTTCATTGTTTAAGCCACGAGGTTTAAAGAGTGGGAAAAAAGTAGCGATTTATAGTCCGGAAAATGCGGTAAAATAGAATGAATTCTGGAGCTCAGAATGGGATCTGGGATGTTCTCCTGCCTGTGTGAACCACAACTTTCCAAAATAAGGTACGATTACATCAGTTATTAAATCCATTAGATCCGATATTTGGCCGTAAAAAAAGAATAACCTCCAAAAAGAAATCTGCTCAGAGCCAGATGTTAGAACAACTTCAGACAGATGTTTTCATTACTGATGCTGGGATTTAGATCATCTATTATTATTATTATTATTATTAATATTGTTATTAATATTATTATTATTTGTGTGTGTGTGTGTGTGTGTGTGTGTGTGTGTGTGTACATACCTCAGTAAGGAGGATAGCTAACATGTCTTGCCTCTGGAAACGGATAGCGAGGTGGACGAGTGTAAAACCGATGTCGAAGGCAGAGGGACGGTTTAATAGACGCACTTCGTCCGAAGTCAGCTGCCGAGAGAGATCTCCACCTGACGACTTATACACCTCCACCACCGCCAGGTCTCCCTCCACCACTCCTACAGAGACAGAGAGAGACAGAGAGAGAGAGAGAGAGAGAGAGAGAGAGAGAGAGAGAGAGAGAGAGACCTAAATTTTCCACTCATATGTAGTTCTTATCCAAACTGGGCCACCCCATAGACCCACAAGGGCCCCACACTGGTCCAAACAAAGGTTTCTTAAAACTCATATTAGGCATATTTGGGAGGTGTGTGTGTGTGTGTGTGTGTGTGTGTGTGTGTGTGTGTGTGTGTCTCCACTCACCTATACAGGCGTTGAGGAACTTCCAGTCTCTCTTCCTCATGCGGTTTTTGATCTGTTTGATCTTTTTAAAGTCCTCGTCGCACCCGTGAGCACCCACCTCAATGTCCTGAATGTCCGAGGAGACAGGCGAGGACGTCCTGTTCCTCCGCGTGCTCCATCCTCCCTGCTCCCTCTCGTTGGTGCTGATGGTCGAGGCGCTGCCGACGCTGTTAGGGCCCGGGTGCTCGCACACGGCGCAGCTCCGTGTCTCCGCCCAGTTCTCGTACGTGCACATGGTGCAGCTCCATCGCGGCCCGTGCAGCCGGTTTTTATCGTTGTAGTCCTCGTCAGGGTGGGACACGGACGCGTGGTCCCCGGGCTCGCAGGGACGGAGCGGACGCATCCGGGGCCTGGCGCTGGAATCGGGACAGATGATCAGGCCGCCGGTTCCAGAGACGCCGCAGTGCTCAGAGCCGTCCATGATGGCGCTGCCGGGACGCTGAGCTCGGCACATCGTGCACTTTATCGCCGAGGGCCAGTTCTCGTACGTGCAGTACTCGCACGCCCACTTCACGTGAGGATCCGTCATGGCTCTTCAGTCCCTCACACACACACACACACTGCTGGGGTCACGTCCACAAGAACCAACCTAAATAATACAAACATCAGTGAGCGTTTCACACATTACACACAACATCCCAAAGCGCTTTATTCCTCTTACACCTCAGCAACCTGTAACTACGTTCTAGTTCTTGAAAAACGAATAGTTTTTAATCTGTTTAATGTTCTAGTCAGTCTTTCTTTCAGCAGCTTCTCTATGTCCCCCTCAGCTTTACCTTAAACCTACTGACTACCTTCAAAAGTACTGGAACTGGAGACTCCTTCCATCCTCCCAGGGTCTTTTCTGATCAGAATCACTTACACGTTTTCAACATGGTTTTTCAAATCCACAGGAAAACCATAATGCAAAAGGAAAAAAAAAACTTGTTTTGCACATGGAGACGAAGTCACGTGATTGTTAGCTCAAATTATTCACGTGAACATTTCAGTAAAAACTACATAAACTGTAAAGTTCTATTGTGACGTAAACGGTGTTCAAATGCGTCACGTTTATGAATTCGGATCAGAAAAGGAACAGAAAACAGAAAACATGGAGATACGTAGTGGTGCGAAATTACTGGCACCCTCTATAAACGTCTACAATCGTGATATTAGAAGCAAGAACACCACCAGACATTACGCTATCTATCTATCTATCTATCTATCTATCTATAAAAAAAACATACACTTCAATGGGCAATCATATCAGGAAGAATACGCTCTCTTTGTGTAGAAAATACACACAGAGTGAGCTGTGCAAAAAATATTGGCACCCTTCCTAAAAAATGTCCAAAGTAAACACGACAACAAGACTCTAGATTTACAACACCTGTTTTCACAGCGTTCAAATAAACGTAAAAGAAATCTCTGTATATATAAATATAAATAATACAAAATAGTATTTACTGTTTAAATAAAAAGCAGAATAAATAAAGCAAAATAATATAGTAAAAAAATAAAAAAGTTATGAGTGAGTAAAGAAACTATCAATAATCCCACAGGATTGAGTAAAAAGATTAATAAAAATTATTAATAAAGACCTTTAATTAAAATTATTATTATTATTTGTATTATTGTTGTTATTATTATATAAGGCACTGAGACTGGGGCTTTGTTTACACATGTACAACCTGGAATTTGACCCCAAAAACGTACAAAACTGTCCAACAAATGCCTCCAACAGAGTGTATATATTGTCTATAATTAATAATTAGGTTTCTAAAACAGAAATAAGGAGAAAGAAAGATAAAGAAACAGATGAAACCCCTCTCACCTCTCCCTGTTCTTCCACTTCCCCCTGGGACACCGAGTACCCAAAACAAACCCCACCGCTTCCTGATCCCCTCTCACATCTCAGCCTCCGTCTCACAAACCCCCATCCCAGACATCATCTTCAGTCCCGTGCTGACGAGCTCTAAAACCCCGGCTTTCACGTCCAAACGCGGATATTTCACGTGTAAAACGGGTTTTAATGGCGGCTGAGCGTCAACACCGAGAGGAAGACCAAATAAACCCTCCGCGTCAGGGGGAGGGGCTCCGGCGGTCACGTGACTATTGGGGCGCTGCGTGGTAGTGATAAAGATCGAATCATTTTAGTGACTCGGTACATTGAATCACTTTCATCAAAACGAACGAATCTTTTTTTTTTTTTTCATTTGGTTTATTTCGATCCTTCAATCAGAAATAAAATAAAAATGTTAGATTTTTAATAAGCAGATCCCCAATACATCTACATACACCAACTCTGACTATAGTTCCAATAATGAAAATATGAAAATGCAGCTAAAGACACAGACAGGAAACTCATACAGTGAGAATGCATGTTATTATTAAAGCAAGAAACCCAATTCAACACGTCTCCTTTCACTGTAGCCACAACTGCACCGCCTGCATGCATCAACTCCAGCAGAAGATCCATATTCACCTCATCAGATGAGGTTTGTGTGCATTTCTGTGCATTGTTTACTGAATTACGGGTTTCCTGGGGATCTGAAATGAAGGTAAACTGTGTGAAAATTCTACAGGAAAGAAAACTCAAAAGTATAAACAAAAGTATAGATTTCTTCTCCTCTGTCAGATATTGTGAAATAAAAAAACAGCGATTAAATCCACATGAATATGAGCTTGTGCAGTTTGCTACAGCTGCGAGTTGCGAGCTCTGACTAGAGCGCTGATCATCCTATCAAAGGATATGAACATGCCAACATTATTAGGCACCATCTTAAAAAGAATATATAAATATATGACTGATAGATTGTGGAAAGAAAGAAAGAAAGAAAGAAAGAAAGAAAGAAAGGTCAGTGGCAAGGTTGAGGCAAGAAAGAATTAAAGATGTATAAAAAATACAAAG
>NC_060890.1:25839499-25846999 GCF_014805685.1 Silurus meridionalis
AGGAGCTCAAACCACATCCAGCCAGTTCCTTTAGAGTGTGTAGAACCCAGAACACTCATTTCCTACCAATACAGTTCTCTCATTCTTTCTTTTCTTTCTTTCCTTCATTCATTTCTTCATTCATTCTTTTGAGTCAGTGCCATTTAAGAGTCTCCCCAGTGATTCATTTGCCATATTCATGATAGATAGATAGATAGATAGATAGATAGATAGATAGATAGATAGATGATAGATAGATAGATGGAGAGTTAGATGGAGAGATAGATGGAGAGATTGAGGGACATATCAAATGATGGACATGGATCAATAGATCTGTACATTGATAGACTGACTGACAAGTAGATAGATTAATAGATGGATGGATGGATAGAAAGTGTCAGATGGACTGAGATCGGGGGATGGATGGATGGATGGATAGATAGATAGATCAGATCATATTTTGGTGTGATTGGAAAGCTTATGTCAATCAGCTTATTAAAATAATTTATTTTAGCTCCCCAACAACTTATATGCAATATTCTATCTAAACTGATAAATAGATGAATAGATGGATAGAAAGACTGTCAGGTGGACTGAGATCGTGGACAGGTGATCTTTTCAGAGTACACACTTTCTATACTCTTGGTGTCCAGCAGGAGGCGCTTTGAGCTTTCTCTCCGTTCAGAGGAACGTCGTCTGTACCTCCTCACACCATCATCCGGTCACTGATTCTTTTCTTCTAACTGCATGACCATGTTTTATCCCTCACATGTGCGGTGCAGATGCTGAAGAGAAGTTTTCTTCATTATGTGTGGACATTATCTGGTCTACAGAACACAAAAACTCAGTTAATGGAGGTGTAACGTTTGTGTTTCCACACGCAGGAACGAGGACGCGGAGGAAGGCTACGTGTTGGATCAGGACGGAATCGGTCTGCGTCTGACCGCCATGGAGTACTGGAAATGCAACGAGACGGGAATCAGGTTTCCTCTTAAAGAAAAAGACGGAACCGAGCTGGACTGCAAGTTCGTGATCGCAGAGTCTCTCCCTGAGCAGGGTACGCCGTTACGTTTTATCAGAACTGGTCACGTGACCCAGTCATCGTTACAGTGTTCGTGTGTGTGCTTTTTGTGTTTGTGTGTGACTCAGGTAGGAATCAGGTGGACACGTTCCTGGAGCAGCACGGAGGGCCGGGGATTCAGCACATTGGCCTGTTCACGCAGGACATCGTGTCCACAGCAGAGGCCATGGCCAATGCCGGGGTCCAGTTCTTCTGTCCTCCTGCAGCCTACTACACTGAGGTTCACCAGGAACTCTGCTTTATGGAGTAAAAGTGGAATTGATGAACCTAATCCCATCACTGTACCTCATACACCATGGTTTGTCTCCACCAGGTTGGGAGGCAGCAGGAGATAGAGGAGGTGGGGTATGATCCCAAAACGCTGATGCAGCACGGCATCCTGTTAGACACAGACCTGAGGGTGGAGGAGCAGGACCCGAGCGCATGCAGTAAGAGGTTTGTGTATATATATTCTTTTATATTCACATATGCCAAAAATGTTGGGACACCTTATGTGAGTGCCAATACTTATAGAGAGAGAGATCATTATTTAACCCAGAGCGATTCTCCAGCAGGTACCTCCTGCAGGTGTTCACCAAGCCCATCTTCTCAAAGGACACGTTCTTCCTGGAGCTGATCGAGCGGCGTGGAGCCACCGGGTTCGGAGAGGGAAACATCCGAGCTTTATGGAGGTCCGTTCAGTCTTACATGGAGAAGAATGAAGAGGATCAGGAGCATGCCAGTGTGAAAAGCAAGCAAACGGGGCAGCACTGATGCCAGGCCGGGCGAACACGTGGTCCGGTCAAACACGTGGTCCGGGCAGCACTGATGCCAGGCCGGGCGAACACGTGGTCCGGGAGAACACGTGGTCCGGGCAGCACTGATGCCAGGCCGGGAGAACACATGGTCCGAATAGAGTCATAGGTTCATTTCTACAGGATACTCAAAAACGATGGCACTTCACACTTCTCAATATTAATGTGTGGTTTTGTAAGACTGATACGAGAAGTAAAAATTAAAAGCTGCTGCAACACTGAATGACTTTGTGTGTGTGTGTGTGTGTGTGTGTGTGTGTGTGTGTGTGTGTGTGTGTGTGTGTGTGTGTGTGTGTGTTTTCCCAAATGCTAGAAAAATCTTTCACAGTAAAGTAAAATGAACCCCAGTCAGGGTTTACCTGAGCCGCAGGTCTCCCACAGTGTAATATCTTCTGGACAAACTCGGCTGCTGAATTCTGGATGGTGATTGGCCAGGAGGTGATTAGTTTCCTGTAACAGCAGCTCTAATCTCTGGTACAGGTGTAGGTTGTTTCTATAGTAACAGCTGGTTCACAGTGGAAATGGAAACCTATATACATATTTATTATTTCTTAAGGGGATGCAAACTTTTGTATCAGATAGATAGATAGATAGATAGATAGATAGATAGATAGATAGATAGATAGATAGATAGATAGATAGATAAAAAACTTTGTAAAGAACTTGTTGCTGATTGGCTAAAGCTGTCCATTAAACATAATCACAATCCTAAAGCATGTTGTATTGTAACCATAGCAACTAGTTAATTTTGTGTAGACTTGTATTTATCTTAATCCGAACCAAAAAACCTGAATATCACGATTGAAGAAGTAATAATGAACAATTAACACAAATTAAATATAATTTGTACATTTCACTTTGATATTCTGGATGATTCTGTGTAAAATCTCTGCCTAAAGTCCAAATGAACTCCATTTTCTCATCTAGACTGTGGAGCAGTGAGAGAGAGGTGAATAAAAGCGTCTGTAGCTGATATTCTGGAGCAAATCCATTATTAAAGTTAACATATAAATATAAAAATGAAGTTTGTTGGTGTAAAGAGCTGAGTCAATGATACAACAACGTTTCACTGGCATTCATTTTAAAATGCTTCACGTTTTCGATAAAAACCTTTACGTTTAAATACTACAACAATGTTAAATACAATGTTCACTACTACAGTCACTACAACTTTTAGTACAATGTACACTACAATTTTCACTACAACTTTTAGTACAATGTACACTACAATTTTCACTACAACTTTTAGTACAATGTACACTACAACTTTCACTACAATTTTTAGTACAATGTACACTACAACTTTCACTGCAACTTTTAGTACAATGTACACTACAACTTTCACTACAATTTTTAGTACAATGTACACTACAACTTTCACTGCAACTTTTAGTACAAGGTACACTACAACTTTTAGTACAATGTACACTACAACTTTCACTACCATTTTCAGTACAAGGTACACTACAACTTTCACTACAACTTTTAGTACAATGTACACTACAACTTTCACTACAACTTTTAGTACAATGTACTACAACTTTCACTACAATTTTAGTACAATGTACACTACAACTTTCACTGCAACTTTTAGTACAAGGTACACTACAACTTTTAGTACAATGTACACTACAACTTTCACTACCATTTTCAGTACAAGGTACACTACAACTTTCACTACAACTTTTAGTACAATGTACACTACAACTTTCACTACAACTTTTAGTACAATGTACACTACAACTTTTAGTACAATGTACACTACACATTTCACTACAACTTTTAGTACAATGTACACTACAACTTTCACTACCATTTTCAGTACAATGTACACTACAACTTTCACTACAACTTTTAGTACAATGTACACTACAACTTTCACTACAACTTTTAGTACAATGTACACTACAACTTTCACTGCAACTTTTAGTACAATGTACACTACAATTTTCACTATAACTTTCACTACAACTTTTAGTACAATGTACACTACAACCTTTAGTACACTGTACACTACAATTTTCACTACAACTTTCACAACAATGTACACTGCACTTTTCACTACAACTTTCACTACAATGTACGCTACAATTTTCACAACAATTTTCAGTACAATGTACACTACAACTCTCACTACAATGTACACTGCACTTTTTACTACAACTTTCACTACAATGTTCTACAATTTTCAGTACAATGTGCACTACAACTTTCACTACAATGTGCACTGCACTTTTCACTACAACTTTCACTACAATGTTCTACATTTTTCAGTACAATGTACACTACAACTTCGCAACTTCACTTCAACTTTCACAAGTTTCAATACAATGTTCAATGTTCACTACAAAATTCACTTGAAATTTTCACTACATTATTCTTTACAATGTTTACTACAACTTTCACTACAATAATCACTATAACATTCACTACAGTGTTCACTACAACTGTCTAAATAATGTTTACAACTTCCACTGCAGTGTTCACTACATTTAATACAACTTTCACTACACAACTATTTAGTTGTATTATCAAGTGGTTGTTAAGGTTTTGTGAGCTGGTTGCATGACATTTTTAAGCAATGTTTATGCCATTTGTGAGTGGTTGCCTTGGCGTTTTTAATTGTTTGCCATGGAAGTTCAAAGCGGTCGCCATGACGTTTCTAGGTGTTTTTTGAAAAATTTCTTGTGGCATTTCTGGGTAGTTGCCATAGCAATTCAAATCGGGTGCCATAAAATTGTTGTTGTTCCTGATGATTGCTTGGGTGTTGTTACAGAGTTGCCATGTGGTCAATTACTATTGTATTCTAGGTGTTTGCTAGTGTGTTGTTTCTATGGTGTCTAAGGAGGCTGGTAGCAGGTTAAGTGGTTATTAACTATTTCCAGAAGGTTCCCTTTTAGGCAGGGTTTTATTAAACTTTCTGTATTTTGTAACAAAATCACAAGAGGGAAACATTCAATATGTGTTCAAACCGTGAATCTAATCTAACTACAGAGAAAAAGTACAAGTTTGTATGTATATATATATATATATATATATATATATATATATATATATATATATATATATATATATATATATATAAAAATTTCGTGTCAAGCCAACATTATCCACTCGCGAGACATATTTAAGACAATACAAGCTGATGATATCACATGATGTATAACATGCTAACAGGCCACCAAGGAGCTGATTGGATCTGATGATCAGATTGTGTTTCGGACTGGCGTTCTCTCGGCGTGTTTTGTGTTTGAGGTGGAGTTTGCCGAGGCTAGCAGCTGTGTTTACGGCATCTGTATACTGATCCAGCTACGATACATGCCGAGGCTAACGAGGCAGACCCCTGAGTCTATTAGACCTCATTACTGGCTGAGACAGATCCCATGATAGTCTCAGCAGGCTGAACGAGCTGACAGCACGCTATCCGAAACGCCCTGATCTCACGCTGCCAGACGTATGATATCACTTCCTAAATTATTAGTGGCGGGAAAAAACAATAGAGAACCTCTGTCACAGTTTACTGCCTCTGCCTTTATTTTCACCCTATTTATCTGATGCACTGACAGCATGTACTCTCTTAGTTTATTCAGTGTGGTTTTATTAAATACTTTATTTAAAATGTATTACATAAAAGTAAATGACATTCCAAAATTAATATTAACATTTATAAATGTATTAACATTAGCCTAACCAGACACATTCTGAAGTCACATAAGCTATCTAGCAAGCTAGGTAATGTGTGCAATGGTGTGTATAGGTAGCATAGCATAATACTCAGTAAACGTAATAGTTTAGCATAATTATATAGCATGCAACTGTTTTTATTAAAGATTTCCCAGTTACTGAGTAACAGATTTATTGCTGTGTTCTGCTACTTTATATTTAATTAAATTTCGTGTCATTTACTACTAATTTAACAACACGTCTGAGGTAAATGTTAATATCATCAATAGCATCTCGCTATAAAAGAGCAAACAGCTACATAATATTTCCCGAATCATTTATCAGCACTGGCTTTGTGCACAGGGGAAGTGTCATGCTGGAACAGGTTTGGGTCTCAGGTCCAAATGATGGGGAAATTTCGTGCTGCATTCAAAGACATTTTTCCAGTATAGTATACCGTTGCAAAATGTAAAGGAGAACATTTTTCAGTTTTTACACACACACACACACACACACACACACACACACACACACACACACACACACACACATATATATATATATATATATATATATATATATATATATATATATACACAGTGTGTTCCTCTGCACACGTACATGGATTACTGTCTAACAGCAGATGTTTTGGCCAGATTAACACACGGTCTGCAGGGCTGGGTCATGACACACACACACACACACACACACACACACACACACACACACACACTCACTCAGCAGGAGTCTTTACACTCCCTAGGCTGTATCATTGAGTCATCAGACTCTTGTTTATACATACTGCTCACACTGACCTTGATTGCAATCTGATTATTGCTCAGTAAGCAAAAGAGGGACTTCACTGACAGTCTGACCTGCATAACACACACTGCATGGAAACTTTCAACAGGCTTAACCACAAGTTCGGGTGCAACAAAAAACCCACAAAACAACGCAATGAAAAAAAAAACATATACACATTATAATCTCTGATCTAACAATCGCTTCGTTAAAAAAAAAAACACCGGTTGATGTAAACGATCTCATTCACATACTTTATCGTTTCTATGGTTACCACTCATATGTAGGGATTTATACAGAGGACATTTATACATAATCTAGAACGAATAATAAACTTGATCTCTGTTAGCTACACATGCTTCTGAGGTACCAGTGATCCTGTCCTGTTCTTCTTTCTGGACCTGCCTGATTCATCCGTAGCTAGCTAAATCAACCGTCTTGGTCATTAACTGTTAAATTAAATGTAAACTGGAATTATAATGTATTTATAGTTATTATAGTCTTTTCCTAAAGATTTAACACAATTTTTAAAGTAAATCTTGATATTTCTGAAAATTTTCTATCACGCCTTCTGCTAATTCACCTCACGCTGTATATAACATGAAACTTGCTATATTATTTTTTAGTCATTAGTTAATATACTCATTTATGAATTATTTTTTGCTATATTGATGTGTGATATAATGCTAACTCTAATTCTAATGTAGCTATCTATAGTGATATTGAATCATTTCATAATGATTTAGCGAGACATCTGAGGAAAAATATTTACAATTACTGATGATTTTCCCTCAATTATTCCTTTACATTGTATAAACATTGTAAAAACATTATTCATTGTGTTTGGTAGCTAGCATTCTCATGACTTAATCAATAAAACTATTTGGTGTTTAGCGGTATATATTTGTTTAACCATGACGGCAGTCAATGCTAACTGGAATTATAATTGTATATAATTATTTCCTATTAATGTATTAAACATTTGTGAGGTAAATTTTAAAATTGAAGATGATTTTCACTCTCACGTGTTAAAACTGTAAAAAAAAAAGTGACACAAAGCTATCTAGACTATGCGTCTTGTGCAATATTTAGCATTCTTATCTTATAAACTAATCACATTAAACATATTGAGTGTTTAGCTAAATGTGTTTACCATGCTAGCAGTTGACACTAACAGTAATT
>NC_060890.1:25849499-25876999 GCF_014805685.1 Silurus meridionalis
GCCTCCCCTGCTTTTATGAATAGTTGATCCGCGTGTCCACATTAGAGCCCTGAGTGCAGTGTGTATGTTCAGTAAAAACCATGCAGCAATAAGGAAACGTTGGATCCTACATGTGTGTGTGTGTGAGTGTGTGTGAGAGTGTGTGTGTGTGTGTGTGAGTGTGTGTGAATGTGTGTATGCATGAGTGAGTGTGTGGATAGGTCTGTGCGACCATTCGATCAGTTTTAAAAAGATGTTCGAGTATGGTGAGTAACTTTTTCCCTCTTTCCAAGTACTCAAAACAGATTTAAAAAGCGTGATCATGTTTATAACAATATGTAAAAGTAATTAAAGAAGATGGGGGAAAAAACTTAACGCGTCACGTGTCAGCTTTTGGGAGCAGTGATAACTTTTACTTTTTGGCGTCAATGTGTTTAGGGGGAGGAAAAAAACGCTCCATTTTGATATCTAGTGCACTCCGTAGGGCGCACGGAGTGGCTGTTCACGCGCACTACGCAGGCCGCCTGTGTAGGGAACGTACCGCGATTTGAGATGCGGCCCTCTAGTGGTGTACCAGGGTTCAGCCATTGTTTGCAAAGGCATGTTTGGAACCTGTGTACACAATATAAATATAATCTATACATATATTTTTGTATTATTTTGTCTAATATTGTAATAAATACTTGTGGAATACGTTTTTTTGGATTTACAAAAGATATATAATAAAAAATATATAAATAATAATAAAAAAATATATAAATAAATATAAATCTACTGCCATACAGACCTATTTATCTGGATTATTTCTACATGAATCAGATCTATTGGCAGCTTTTATACTAAAATAAATGATCATTGTTTCATGTTAAAAATCAAACTCTTGTCCTCGTTTTTCGTGTTTCAGTAAGTTTGGTCAGAGTAGTGGTTGAAGGTTAAACATCAGTTTTGGTGGCACCTGAAAGCAGGTCAGTTTTTGTCTAACCCACAGAGAAGTGAGAGAAGTCCGGTTCCTCTGGTGTGAAGACTCCAGGAACCACGCAGGGGTTTTAACGCATGAACGCACCATCGCATCAATGCGACCTCACCACTTCAAAGGGATCTCCAAAACCCCCTCAGACGATTTATCCGTCCGGTTCGGCGTCACGATCTGTCCATACGGACACGATTTCACCTGTTTCACAGGAGTTGAGTTGTTATTCTGAAATAAAAACCCATCTGGTCGTTTTTTTTATCCGTTTACGGTTACATGCAGGGGAGTAGAGTAGGTATAGTAGCTATATAAGAGGTTTGAAATTGTGAGACCAAAAAAATGTGTGTCAAAGTTTTATGTCTGACTGACACTGGAGACTCCTTCCAGTAAAACACACAATAATTGTGTTGCTATGGAAATGGGAGAGGGTTAATGGTCAGGTTCTATAGAAAAGGACTTTAGCTGAAGGACAACTTGTATGCTGTTTATTATTATTATTATTATTATTATTATTATTATAGCGCGATGTTTTCAGCTATAAAAGGTCTTTTTGTTACAAAATAACGTTTAAGATTAAGACAGGACGAAGGTCGACGGACATTTTAAACAGCAAATCGTAGATCTTTACTCATAATATTTCTGGAAAAGAAAAAAAAAACGGTACTAGACCAGCACTCAGAAAGTGCAGCCAGCCAATCAGAGAGCAGCTTTTAGGATTCTCAATCTCGTGGACAGAAAATCGTACAAGAGACGGCTCAGATCACGTGTTTTCAGTGTTCCACATTTAGTCTCCTGTTATTATGACCTCCACTCGTCTGGGAAGATGTTCCAATAGATCTTGTGCTCCTTCTGCTTCAAGGCTGTTTGTAAAGTCAGGCACTGAGGTAGGTGAGGTGAGGAGGCCTGGGGGTGCAGCCAGAGCTTTAGCACAGGAGATCTTCCACTTTAACCCATGGAAAGCAGATCGTCTTGGAGGTTTGGGTCTCCTAGTTCAACTCATTTCACAATCGTGCGCTTCCAACGTTGCGCTAACAGTTTGAGGAAGAACCGGTAATGGCTGGAAAAGTCCGGTGTCCCGGTTCTTTTGGCCCTATATCTAGTCTTTAGAATGAATCCCACAATAGTCAATGATTTGACTTATGATTTGATGATTTGTTTGGCAGGTGAATTTTGGTATGAATGCATGTTCTCCTGGGGCAGAAACTCAAATCTTTTTTCCCTTCATATTTTGAAAGAGAGGCTTCAGGCGTGTAAGTCGGTAACACGCCTAATTTTCTCGAGACGTCGGAAACCAGTGCACACAGAACGGGTTTGGCACCGAATATCTGCTGCGTGATAGAAATCCAAGCCAGCAGTGTTGTAGCTGATTTTTTTTTCTCTAACTGGCACGAGACCAGGTGACCTCCACATCCATGTTTACACCATGTTTTCTTTCCTCTTTATTGTTTTGGATGGAGCTCGGCTGTGATTTATACACTCCCACATATAATAGGATATTTTCAGTAGAACATGCGCCAGGCTAAACATTTATATACCTGAACCCTAATGCCAACCGTAACAATCAGTAACAGTGACGCGTCTTACAGGCTGAACAACCGAACAACCACGTTTATTCCTGTAGTAAAATCTGCTCCAGATAAGAGTCCATACTCTGTATTTTCTCTCATATTTCTTCTGGCTAGTTCATCATTTATATATATATATATATTACTGTTTATAGTCTATATTTCATTTTATTTAACTATGTAAATTTATGTAAAAACTGTATATCCTGCACTTGTTGTTATTGCACTCTGGTTAGACCCAAACTGCATTTTGTTGCCTTGTACTTGTACATGTGTAATGACAATAAAGTTAAATCTAATCTATATATATATATATATATATATATATATATATATATATATATATATATATATATATATACATACACACACTATATAGTTTACATGATATAAACTAATTCCCACTATATATAACTAGTTCCCACCATAGATAATCATAGGTCCCACTATGTATAAGATCAGTGTGTATATATAACAGTGTAATAATATATAATATATAACTCCTATATAGAACTAATTTACATTGTATATAACTAGTTCCCAATATATATATATATAGTATAGTATATATATAGTATATATATATATATATATATATATATATATATATATATATATATATATATATATATATACTAGTTTATATTTAACTAGTGTCTACTATATATAACTACTTCTCACTATACATAACTAGTTTATATTGTATATAACTAGTTCCTAATATATATAATTAGTTTACATTATATGACTAGTTCCCACTATATAACTACTTCTCCTATATATATATATATATATATATATATATATATATATATATATATATATATATATAATTTTCTACTATATATAACTGCTTCTCACTATATATCAATAGTTTACATTATATATAATTGGTTTATATATAACTAGTTTCTACTATATATGTAACTTGTCCTTATATATATATTATCCTTTTATATATATATATATAATTTCCACTATATCAAAGTAGATTACAGTGCAAAAGTAACTATTTTATTACTATATAAACCAGTTCCCATTGTGTATATAACTAGTTTACATTATAGATAACTAGTTCCTGCTCTATATGGTTAGCTCATGCTCTATATGGTTAGCTCATGCTCTATATGGTTAGCTCATGCTAAGCTTATGCAGTGGTAAAAAAACTTAATTACAGCACAGTTTTTATTAATGAGGAGTTTTTGGTACAAATTCACACGTTCTCACGCTTCGCTGTATTTCTATAAACACTACTATCTTTACCCTACGTTAAAAACACCTGTGTAAAGTTTTGTGCTGTCTTTTTCACATTTAGTGTCCGTAAGCTGGGGTGCAGCCCACATTCACATTCCCTCATGTTCATCAGGGTTGGAGCTCAATAGCAGGAGATCTTCCACTCCAACCCCAAACATTAGTAGAGAAAAGGTGTATTTGGTTGATGAATAAATGACAGTGATGGAAATCTCTTCTCTGGATATAAGGAAGGACACGGATCATGGCAGACGATACTGACGTAGCTTTAAATTCATGCCGATTCTTTAAATTCGTCTGCGATGTGCAGATGAATGCGTGGAGACAGGAGGCGAGTTATCAGACCTTCACACATGGCTGAGCCCACACGGCCTTATTAAGTTTCTCATATACTGTGGAGGCCCTTTGTACTCAGGAGGCTTCGTGAGGCCACGTGCTAGCGCTCATGGTTTTACAGCCACCGCTTTGCCATTAACTAGGTCACTCCATTTCCAGCACGCGACCCCACCTAGCCTGGAAGTTCCCCAGGTTTATTACCTCGCGGACCGGGAAGCCGGAGCTCCTCGCATCTGCCACATCAAGCAGGATGAAATGTGTTTAAAGACTGTTCAAGTTCAAGTTTTACTTCGAAAGCCAACTTGTCAGACAGGGTCGCATAAACACACACCCAGGGTTTATCCAGAGATTTGTGTTTTGACAGCTTAATGAGCACCTACACAAATATTTGTCTCCCAAGACAATGGATTTCATCCAGGCAGAAAAAAAATCCTTGTCAAATTAACACCAGCGAGTCTCTGTCACTGCTACGTGAGCCGTTAGCCGTGTCGCTCTGCTAGCGTTGGCGTTGTGCCTCGGTGTCTGGTTACGCTTTTAGTTTGAGCTCGTGTTTAAACGTGAGCTGCCGCGTAGTAAAAAAAAAGTTTACCTCAGAGTCGTCTGGGTTTCGCAGCACGTCATCTGTGGGGCTGCAGCTATGGATGCTTTTAGTAATCGATTATTCTACCGACTATTCCCTCGACACGTCTCCTGAAATCAACTCATTTGTTTCCTCATCAGAAACATGTGCATTTTTATTGCTGAAATCGCACCCTGTGAAAACTAAACCCGTGCTGGTAGTGCGTCAGTAGTAACGGTCCGTGGGGAAACACAGTGCTCCGTGTGGAGTTAAATGGTCTAAACAAAGCATCGAGGCAAATAACTTTTTGGTATTCGATTATTGCAATTATTTACGATCGTTTTTGTACTTTTTTGTATTCGAGTTACTCGAGCTGACTAGCAGGACAGATCTGGCCGCTCTTGCCAATCAGATAACAGGTTCCACCCACAGAGCCACTGTAACCAATCAGACCGCAGTTTGCAATTAATCTATTAAAGAAAACTATTGCTCATATTGCTATGGAAGCAGAAGCTCGTTTGCCCCCATTCATGTTGTCAGAGTGGGAGGGGCTCTTCCATGTCAATCAAAGAAACTGTAGCCAATCACGGGAGTCCGTAAGCACTAGTATGCAGAAGATGGCAGATAGCGCTCACCGCAAAATGTATTGCTCCACCCCCAAAAACCCCAATGAAATAAAAAACGATCAGGTGTGTGGAGGTGAACCGATTTGTTAATCGTACGACGGTTAGCATTTCTCAGTCGTATGGTTAGCGTTATACGCTAAACGGTTAGCCTTTAGCGTGACGCCGGCGTGTCAGACCCGCCTCCTCCTTTCTCACGAACTCAGTTAAAGTTTTTTTTTTCACTTTCTTTTGCACCTCGCGAGGTCCGTACGTTCGGTCACGTAAGCGCCGCCAGTGCCGTCGCGGAGTCACGTGAACGGTTGGAGTTGTTACTTCCTGTTTGTACTTTGGTGAAAGTATCATTGTGGTCACTGATAAAGTGCGCGTGCGAGTGTTCCGCCCGAGAACATCGTGATAAAAACCAAGTGATTATGGAGGAGAAAATACAATACACCCTCTTTCTCTCTCTGTTTTTCTTTCTTCTGTCTCTCGTTCCTCGTCCTCCCCCGTCTCTCTCTCTCTCTCTCTCTCTCTCTCTCTCTCTCTCTCTCTCTCTCTCTCATTCTTTATTCTCCCACGTCTCTTTCGTTCTTCGTCCTCCCCCATCCACATTTTCACTGTCTCACTTGTTTTTGTCAGTTCTGTTCTCTATCATCTCTCTCTCTCTCTCTCTCTCTCTCTCTCTCTCTCTCTCTCTCTCTGTGAGATGGCCAGGCTTTTGTGTGTATGCTAAACACATGGGGCAGCTGTGTGTGTGTGTGTGTGTGTGTGTGTGTGTGTGTTCTGAAAGCAGTGTGTCTGGTGTTCTTTTGCCCCCAAGTGTTGTGTTAATTGACAGGTTTGCACTCGCATTCACTCGTGTACATACGCCACTATACAGCACCAACGTCCTAACGGATTCTCTTTGAATACACGTATCGCAATACCGATATCTCATCGCCTCATCTATCACAATACCGATATCACGATACTGATATTGCCTGTCACTTTTATCGTGATACCGATATCGGCCCGCCCTGTCACTCAGTATCTCATTAATGATTGTTTTTGCAATACTTTTTTCAACACTTGTATCGCAATATTGATAAGCAATGCTTATATAAGCTAGCAGATGCCTGTGATTGGCTGGTGCTTCTTAATTGATGGACGAGAGAGAGAAGGTTCCTAACAATGCCACAAAAACACTATTTTCAGTAAAATGACAACTTTATCTCTGACAGTTTCAACACACCGACACTGGAGACTTTTTCTTTTACAAATTACACAGAGATCCTACAGAAAAGCTCCCGGTGTTCTGCATGCTGCGTGTGGTTTTAAACGCGGTGGCGTGTTTGTGGTGTGGTTGGAATAAGCGATGATGCAGCAAGTGTGTGTTTTAGGTCACCCAGAAGTTTCGAACTGATGCTTTATTAGAAATTAAACTGAACGATGTAGGTGGAAACGAACCCTGATGACTCATCACCTGCTCTGAAACTCAGGGTGAACTGAGTGTCCGCTTTTGGTGGTTATTGAATTATGTCAGAAGATAAGAAGCTGCGAATTTACATCAGAACTACATCGTACAATCAAACCCTCAACCTTTCATCAGTAAACCAGGGCCCTAAATGTAATCCCACTGCCCATACCCCTCATAATCCCACTGCCCATAACCCTTCATAATCCCACTGCCCATAACCCCTCATAATCCCACTGCCCATAACCCCTCATAATCCCACTGCCCATATTCCCAAAGCCCATACCCCTCATAATCCCACTACCCATAACCCTTCATAATCCCACTGCCCATAACCCCTCATAATCCCACTGCCCATATTCCCAATGCCCATACCCCTCATAATCCCACTACCCATAACCCTTCATAATCCCACTGCCCATACCGCTCATAATCCCACTGCCCATAACCCCTCATAATCCCACTGCCCATATTCCCACTGCCCATAACCCCTCATAATCCCACTGCCCATATTTCCAATGCCCATAACCCTTCATAATCCCACTGCCCATAACCCCTCATATTCCCAATGCCCATATTCCCACTGCCCATAACCCTTCATAATCCCATTGCCCATAACCCTTCATAATCCCACTGCCCATAACCCTTCATAATCCCACTGCCCATAACCCTTCATAATCCCACTGCCTATAACCCTGCATAATCCCACTGCCCATAACCCTTCATAATCCCACTGTCCATAATCCCACTGCCCATACCCCCTATAATCTCACTGGTTTCATGTAGCGGGGTTGTTGGGCTCCCCACACCTCACACTCTCCTAAAGTGGGAGTCATTGGGGTTTTGCGATGGTCGTCATCATCACATCATATTTACATCTTCATTATTCACCCACCTCTCTGCTATCACTCGTACAGAGAGAGAGAGAGAGAGAGAGAGAGAGAGAGAAGGGGGGCACATATATTATACTATGCGATTTGACAAGATATTGTTTGTCGTCGTTCCTCTGGACTTTACTGAAACCCGTTCCTACGGCAACCTCCAGTTTCTCTCGTCACATTTCTGAAACTTTTCCTGTGTGTTCCTCGTCCTGCTGGTGTTCAGCGAGGCTTCAGGGTCTATAGGACTGGAATGAGAAACAGCCTTTAGCGTGTGAATACGGTGTGTGTGTGTGTGTGTGTGTGTGTGTGTGTGTGTGTGTGTGTGTGTGTGTGTGTGTTCTGAAAGCAGTGTGTCTGGTGTTCTTTTGCCCCAAGTGTTGTGTTAATTGACAGGTTTGCACTCGCATTCACTCGTGTACATACGCCACTATACAGCACCAACGTCCTAACGGATTCTCTTTGAATACACGTATCGCAATACCGATATCTCATCGCCTCATCTATCACAATACCGATATCACGATACTGATATTGCCTGTCACTTTTATCGTGATACCGATATCGGCCCGCCCTGTCACTCAGTATCTCATTAATGATTGTTTTTGCAATACTTTTTTCAACACTTGTATCGCAATATTGATAAGCAATGCTTATATAAGCTAGCAGATGCCTGTGATTGGCTGGTGCTTCTTAATTGATGGACGAGAGAAGGTTCCTAACAATGCCACAAAAACACTATTTTCAGTAAAATGACAACTTTATCTCTGACAGTTTCAACACACCGACACTGGAGACTTTTTCTTTTACAAATTACACAGAGATCCTACAGAAAAGCTCCCGGTGTTCTGCATGCTGCGTGTGGTTTTAAACGCGGTGGCGTGTTTGTGGTGTGGTTGGAATAGCGATGATGCAGCAAGTGTGTGTTTTAGGTCACCCAGAAGTTTCGAACTGATGCTTTATTAGAAATTAAACTGAACGATGTAGGTGGAAACGAACCCTGATGACTCATCACCTGCTCTGAAACTCAGGGTGAACTGAGTGTCCGCTTTTGGTGGTTATTGAATTATGTCAGAAGATAAGAAGCTGCGAATTTACATCAGAACTACATCGTACAATCAAACCCTCAACCTTTCATCAGTAAACCAGGGCCCTAAATGTAATCCCACTGCCCATAACCCCTCATAATCCCACTGTCCATAATCCCACTGCCTATAACCCTGCATAATCCCACTGCCCATACCCCCTATAATCTCACTGGTTTCATGTAGCGGGTTGTTGGGCTCCCCACACCTCACACTCTCCTAAAGTGGGAGTCATTGGGGTTTTGCGATGGTCGTCATCATCACATCATATTTACATCTTCATTATTCACCCACCTCTCTGCTATCACTCGTACAGAGAGAGAGAGAGAGAGAGAGAGAGAGAAGGGGCACATATATTATACTATGCGATTTGACAAGATATTGTTTGTCGTCGTTCCTCTGGACTTTACTGAAACCCGTTCCTACGGCAACCTCCAGTTTCTCTCGTCACATTTCTGAAACTTTTCCTGTGTGTTCCTCGTCCTGCTGGTGTTCAGCGAGGCTTCAGGGTCTATAGGACTGGAATGAGAAACAGCCTTTAGCGTGTGAATACGGTGTGTGTGTGTGTGTGTGTGTGTGTGTGTGTGTGTGTGTGTGTGTGTGTGTGTGTGTGTGCGTGTGTGCGTACATGTGAAGCCTTGTGTTATAGGACAGACTCGTAAATAAAAGAGGCAGAGCTTATTTTCTCCCGAAAGCAATAAAGCATTTATAAATCAATAAAGCATAAATTCCTTCTCATGATAAAGACCCTGCGTGTGTGTGTGTGTGTGTAATAGTTTTGCAGTTATGTGATATAACACTGGGGTAAAAGTGTAAAACATCACACTAATTATTGCTGAGGTTATTATCTACACGTCTGCTGTGGAACTCGCTCATCATCACACTGCTTCTCAAGCATTCAAACGCTTTCGGTGTTTCCTCAGCAACTCCTTTCTAACCCTAATTGGAAAATGAGCAAATCTGCTGTCTAAGATTGATTCCTCAGGTTAAAGTCTGAAAAACTTAATAATAACCAATCTGTAAATAAAGTGGTTTACTGTAAAAAAAAAAAAAAAAAAAAAAAGTACTGTAAAATCGGTTTACTGTAAAAATGTATTATAAAAAGGTTTAATAAGAGTTTTAGTGTAAAGGTTTGACGAAAAGAGCTTTACTGTAAAAGTTTACTGTAAAAAAGTTTCAATTTTAAAAATCAGGTTTACTGTAAGCGTTTTATGAAAGAGGCTTTTTGTAAAGCCCATGTGAAAGAGGTTCAGTAAAAAAAAAAAAAAAAAACAGGTTCACTGTAAAGGTTTCATGAGATAAAAAATGAGGTTCAGTGTAAAAAAAAAAAGGCTGTAAAAGTGTCAATAAAAAATAAGTTTTACTGTAAAAGGTTTGCCATAAAGTTTACTGTAGAAAATTTCTATTTAGAAAAAGAGGCTTACTGTAAAAGCTTACTGTAAAGTGAGGTTTACTGTAAAAAAAAAATACTGTAAAATGGGGTTTACTTAAAACAGTTTTGTGAAAGAGGCTTTTTGTAAATGCTTCCTGTGGAAGAGGTTCAGTTAAAAAAATATATATATATGTTTTTACTATAATTTACTATAAATACTGTAAAGGTTTCATGATAAAAAGAGGTTTAGTGTAAAAGTGGTTTAGTGTAAAAGTGGACTGTAAAAGAGGTTGAGTTTAAAAAATTAGGTTAACTGTAAAAGCTTCCTGTGCAATGAGGTTTCCTGGAAAAGTTTGAGAGTTTGGAGAAAAACTCTGTAAAGTTCACTGTAAAGGTTTTGTAAAAAAAAAAAAAGTTTATTCCAAAAGTTTACTGTTACAAAAGTGGGTTTGCTGTAAAGGTTTACTGTAAAAAGATTGTTTGCTTTAAAAGGTTTTGTGGAAAGAAATGTTTACTGTAAAAAATAATTTTGCATTAAAAAACCAAAAGTAACTGTAAGAAAAAAAGAGGTTTATCTGAGGTTAGGGATTTTTTTTAGCGTTTGTCGGTTTCAGGGAGTTTCCTCCGAGTCCTCAGTTTTCAGTTTCATTATGAAAAGTTCTGGGTAGTTCAGGTAAATGGAAAAAGGTTAAGGTCAATATTGTAATGTGTCATATTAGCATAGCCACATGACTAATCGTGTTAGTGTTCCAGCAGATAAGAGTGTGTGTGTGTGTGTGTGTGTGTGTGTGTGTGTGTCCTAACACGCTGTACAATTGCTCAGTCATTGCCTCAGATAAGCCGTGTAAACCTTCGTCCTCATCCTCCCTCCTCCGTCTTTCCCTTTCTCCATGTTTCATAGAAGTTTTGTAACTTCGCCCGTGGGACGAGAGTCGCGGTTTTTACCATCCTACAATAGCACGAAGAGACGAAGCCGGCTGTGGAGGAAACGTGTGGCTCAGAGGGCCACCTGCACGCCCGTGAGTCACTTCTCCATCAACTTCCCTTTCGTTTCAGCTTATTTATGCGTGTGTTTTTAATGGAAATCAAAGTGCCTCGCTCGGGGAGGAAGGGCGGTGGATGTGGTTTGTGTCATTTATTAAAATAGTATGTATAAAATTATTTAGTCAGGCTTCTTTCCTTTCATCTTTATCTGACAAAGTGTCCGATTTGAAATCAAACATTTAATTTTGTTCTATTTGCTATGGTAAGTATTGTTGATGATCGAAACGGTTTCGTTACCATAGTAACCGTAATCGAAACGTACATATTAAAATGCCCCAGTGTGAATATACAGAATATAAACACTCTTGGAATTCCTCTGGACCAATCAGATTAGAGAGAGCCTTGAACTTTTAGTGTGATTCAATATATTTCATAATTAATATGTAATTGTGTTTTGCTCCATTTTAAACACTCATTTATCGCTTTAGGTGTTTTATTATAAAGTATATTATTGTAAAATATGTATAGTTTCACTTTCGAAAGGGAAGCTAGTTTTAACCCTATTTCCAAAGGAAAATTTTAATAAAGCAAAGTATTTCAATATAAAACAAGATATTAAGTTAAACACCACTACGTTTATAAATAGCGTAACTCACAATCATTGTTTTAAAGTAAGAAAAACAATAAAAATATTATAAAAATGCTACTGTAAAATGCAAAAACGACTGCAATAAAAAAAATACAAAACTGTAAACAAACAAAAATTGGCATTAGAAATAAATAAAAAATAATGAAATAAGGTACAAAAAAAATTGAGATATGAAATAATGATTCATCAATATAAATAATTTAAAGATAATTTTTGAAAAGAAAAATATAACAAAAAAAATGGATGTGCCGTTTTAAAATACCAATAAATTATTAATTAATAAGAATAAAAAAATCTATTCATTTATAAAAAAAAAACTTGAAAAAACTTAAATACCACTTCTATTCATATAACAACAAATAATAATTTAAAAAGCTACTTTTATAGAATGAATTATTTATATATATATATATATATATATATATATATATATATATATATATATATATATATATATATACACACACACACACATCACATATCTGTGTATTTGTAATTTGTAAGATATCTAGAATGATGTAACATTAACGCTGGACTCCTTCACCTCCTCGCTAGATCGAACCCCACCACTTTTTTTCCCCGTCGGCGTAACAAGGTGTAAAAACGTCCGTCACTTCCGTCTGTATCGATCCCTGAGACGTGTTTAAACATCTTTGGGGAAGAACCAAATAGGGCTGGAAAAGTCATGTGTTCCACTTCAGAGACCATTTCGAGATGAAGCCACAGTCAGTGTTACATAAGCCCCTCCCCATTTATACTCCAAGCTAATCGTGTCTCGTGGACTCGCACCCCTACCTTCAAGCTCCTTTATTTTTCCTTTCAAAACCCGAAGTATTAGTCACCTACCAAGTATTCAGAACTGGGACCCTCCTGGATCCTGGATCACCTCCTGTGGGTGTGTTTTTGGCCGAGTGATTGTCGGAGAACCTCTGCACATCCGCATGGCAGCTATCAGTGGGGTTGTTTTGATAAACGCAGGCTCAGATTTATTCTTAGTCTCCTGTCCCGATGATCCGATTACGAGCCGCGGCTCGGCTTTAACCTCTGGACGTCAGATCGCGATAAAGGATTACGCAAGCGTCCGGATCACAGACCGTCTCCGTGAACTCATCGGTCATAAATGCTCGACAGATCTTAGTTTAGTGCCTTGGATTGGTCTCGGTTACGATCTGGAGGACGCTCGGCTGAACGGAGCGCACAGGCGGCTCTGATTGGTCAGGAGGTGTCTATTGTAACGAAACCGCAAATACACAATTTGACCAGAAGTACTGGGACAACTGACTTTTCCGGCCACATTTGGTTCTTCCCCAAAATATTAGCGCACACAGCTTTATCAGACGTCTCTATCATGACATTTCTTCTCAAACTTCAAAAACCTTTAAAAAGCGTTTGTTTGGTGCCGTAACGTGGAAATTTCCCGACTGTGGGATGAATAAAGGTTCATCTTCTCTCATCTTATCCGCTCTACATCAATCTCCACAAAATCTAGTGGATCATCTTCCCAGAAGAGCGGAGCTCATTATAACAACTCAATGTGGAATGGATGTTCATCTAATCCTCAGGTGTCCACAAACTTTTGTCAAGTGTACCTTAACGCTTCTATAGCAACAGCTAATTCACTTTTTTATATTGTTTCTTCCTGTAAGCAGTCTCCAGTTTCAAAGTTTTTTTTTTTTTTTTTTGTGGCTCCTGTTCAAGTATTATTAATGTCCAGAGAGGAAATAAAGAGAAGCCGACGAGGGAACGAGCATTTATAGCTGCTATAATGTAACCGAGAACAGGAACCGATTTGTTCCGAGGAAAAAAAACATAAATCAGAAATGTCGTTGGATAGCTAATAAAAGCTCGCTGGAGCTGCTGCGGTGTCGGGGGAATAAACATCTGATTATTTTCCTCTAACTGCACAGCACACCTGACCACCCTCGATTGCTCATCAGCGCAAAACCCACACTCTCATCCGGACCTCCTATTGTGTTATTTTTTTCCTTTTATTTGATGGCCGTGTGGGAAGCCGAATTCTCACCCCCCCACTTTGTGTCTATTCTTTTGTGTCTGCAGGGTCAAGAGGGCTCCTCTCGAAGAACATTCCAGAAGTAACGATGGGCCAGATGGGAGCGTGATCAAGTCGCCTACACCCTGCGTTGCACGTAAAGATGGATGCCAGTCGATTTTTCACTCTCTGAAATGGGCTTTCGCAAAGATGTGTGTGGCCATGGTGATCATTCACACTAAAACACTGGAAAAGAAGGGAGTCGACGATGTAACCTCCAGAGAGCCGACCTCCGACTCGGTAAGACCTTTTCAGCTAACGGCGCCGTGAGACCTGAGTCGTTCTGACGTCTTCAAATTAGATCACATTACACAGGTTTTACTTTTTCAGGGGGTTGAAAAACAAACATGTCGCAAAATTACAGGAAGTGATGTCAAGTTTGCTCCATGAAGATCCACTTTCCATGGGCTGGAGTGGAAGATCTTCTGCTATAGAGCTAAACCCATATTATACACCACAAATGTGAACGCTGACTGCACCCCAGGAACCTACTCACCTCACCTACATCAATACCTGACTTTACTAACACCCTTGTAGCTGCATGGATCTCGACACAAATCTTTACAAAAATCTAGTGGAACATCTGCCCAGAAGAGTGGAGCTTCTTATAACGGCACATGAAGACTACATGTGGACTGGGTTTCTCAAAAAGTAGAACATGGCACAAACATTCTGCATTTTTTTTCGAGATTGGAGTTTTGAAAATCCTGGTTAAGTGGTGCTTTTTGTCGAACCTCATCAGCTCCACTCCTCACCCGCTCAGACTTCATCCTGGAAGATCCTGGAAATCTTTCCAGATGACCTTTCCAATCAGAAAAAAGCTTTTGTCCAGTTTCTTGAAACCTACAGGACTTCTAGATTTTATAGACATCAACTAATGTGATAAAAAGCAAATCCATTTGAAATCATCGAAATCGAATTATTTGAAACTGTATGTAATAAAATTCGGAAGATTTGTTAGCTAAAAATTTCTAATGCAATCATTTGAATATTGGATATAATGGGTTCAAGGCTTTGTGACTTCACTACAATGAGCTCGTCCTTAGCCCCGCCCCTAAAGCCGATTTCCACGCAGACCTTGTTTATTGTGCGGAATTACGAGCATAGGCGGTATTCCTGCGGTTCTAAGGTAGAACCGACAAATTTGCGTTTAAGTCCAAATACATTGACCGAGACACCGTATTGTCTCTGTGATCGCTAAATCCGAATCTAATCACAGACTCGGTCATTTTTAAAATGTTTTCCAAAGTGGATCAATTTAAAAAGTGGAGAAATGGAGGCTTTCGGAAAGAACGACGACGTGCTTCAGACGTCGGCGTGACGTCTCAAAGAGCCGGAAAGAACATACATACATACACGTTTTAAAGATTTAGTGACCTCACAAACCGAGCTTGTACGTCGACCCGCCCAAGAATCTGACGCCTCTGTTTTTCTGTCAGCTCGGATGCTATAAGTGTTGAGTTCATGGGATTGCGAACGTGACCTAAAAGTATGGCATTGGTTGAAATATGAAGACCCCGTGAATCAAAACCTCGAACAACCCCTGACACAACCCCCACCCCTTTTACCTGCACACCCCCCCAAAAGAAAGAACCCCCAACATTTACTCCACACGCTACGCCTCGAAACCGAGCGTCTCCTGCGCTTGCTAGCATCTGCTCTCAGTGCACCACTTTCCACAGGCTGCGAGATGATTGTGGTTTGAGCTCCTTATTGTTGGCTAAAAGCCTTTTTAGAACCTAACGGCGGGTGGGAGGCTTTGGGTTTCCTGTCTTCATTGTGCGCTCGCTGTCACCCCGGCGGAGGTTTTTTTTTAAGTTGCCCCTGCTTAGCCGGGTACCTCACCCCGTTGGTTCGCTCCATCTCCTTTTATTAACTACAATTACCGTTTCAGGAGTTGTGCCTCCTAGGGGTCAAAGGTCAAAGTCAGGCATTGTGCAGTCCCTTTTTTTTGGGGAAAAAGTTTCGCGTTTGGGAATTGATCATTCAGGCGCAAGTCCGCAGATTTGAATTCCATAATCTTCTGGCTTGTTTTAAATTTTATACAAATATACCAGAACTAAAATAGACGTTTTCTCTCCACAGCACGAGACGTCGACCATGAGCCAGGGAACGGCCCTGTTCTCTTGCGGAATCATGGGTAATACTTCTTATACTTCTTTCATACTTCTTAACATCTTCCCATCCAACCTTCTCCCACACTACGTGGTGTTGGCAGCCTGGCAGATCGCTAGGATGGAAAGGCCACAACTTCTCTGAAAAGCATGAAACAAAAACGTGTCATGTGTTAGTTCCCTGAACACCTGCTCTACGCCCTGATAGCGGTTAGCGTCGACTCTGTGATGTCGCAGATGTCACCACTTCCGATAGGGTTCTTATAAGGTGAATGTTTGCTCCAGTGCGATAGATACAACCTCAACTTAACTTTGTGTACCATTAACGGTAACTTTGACACGTGAGAAACTCGCAAGAAAGCTACGTTTATTAAACGCCTACGAACACGTAAATTAGCGGCGTTTTAAAATGCACGGTTTCAAGAACCTTTCGATTTTGTGTAAACGTGATTTTCCTTCGCTGATCAAATTCACATTGTAGGAACGCTCCTACAATGTGATGTTGCTATAGCAACCTCAGAATGTCGATCACCGAATTAGGAAGCTAGCTAGCTAGCATAATCCAAACATTCCATTGGCATTCTCTCATATAATTTGCATAATAGATTATTTTGTGACATCACTAAATCGATAATACAACGCTGATATCTTTAACTCTATGTTTTGATTTAAAACTTTGCTTTACGTATATAAGCGATTCAGGGGTGGGGCTACGTACGAGCTCAGTTAGTGATGTCACAATATAAACATTCCAGTTTTTGAAACAATCACATTTGGTATGCGGGGTGTCATAACGATGTGTCGTACCTGGAAACATTTGGTCTGCCGCTAAGATGGCTAGCTAGCTAATCTGGGCAGAATTAGCATTTAACTTTATTGTCGGTTGTCATGGCAATGTTTTGAGCCTGTTTTGACAATACAAAAGAAAAATAAAGATGGTGAAATCTGTGAACAATGCAGGCTAGTTAACTAGCCGGCTAGCTAAGTTATCTAACTGTATATTTCGAAATATTCATAGTTCCTGCTTTCTAATTAGATCATTTAGTTGTTTGGAAGTGAAATACGAGCACGTGGATGTAAAATGCTAAAAACAAATCCCGAAAGCCAGAACAACTTAGTTGTTTGAGCTAGCGTCTGGAGTTCCTGGTGTTTACTTCAAAACACGTAGTGCTAATTTCCTGTTTGATGCTAACCAGGATTCAGGATTCATTAAGATATGCACCTTGTACTGATGAACCCTGTACTAGCAAACATGTTGTCCTGTGCAGAAGTCATAAAAGCAGATGTTTTCCTCTGTGGGAACTTCAGTAAGCAGGTCCTTCACCAAATCGACTGAACAAAACAGGAAGTAGCGAAACGTTCATCAGTAGAGCGCACATACGGTTTCCGTGCATGCCCCCAAAAGACGCCCGGTTTCTACGAGTAATTGGGTGGACTCACGGAGTGGACTCCGGAGGTGAAGCTCATGTGTCTAGACTGCTACAGATGTTGTGGTCTGTTCGGGGATGAGGCCTCCCGCCGGTCCTGGCAGCCTGCCACCAATCAGACGCTGCTATTTTCGTCTCCTGCAAATCTGACCCGATTTTTACACACACTTCCTTTTCACCCCTCAGCCCCTCTGACCATTTTTCCGAGCAGATTTTATGAGAACAATAGAGAAGCCTGAGGACCTCACATGCTTCTGGATGATCTAAAGATGTAGGTAGTGATGGGATGGGATCATGGAGGTAGTAGTTTAGGGTGGGGCTCATGGATCTTGTGGTTCTCGTGAGGTGTTTGTCTAATGTGAGAAGTTTGTTTAAAACAGTACTCGGTCAGGGTGTTTAGTGTTATCAGGAGAATGTAAAGCTTCCAAGATGGTCCAACATGGCTGCCTATGACATCCTGGAAGTTCCAGCACATTTTTCAGTATTCTTAACTCAGTGTTGGGACTTGTTCCCCAGACTTGTGATCATATCCATGATGATCTTTATCCATAATCTCTATTATGATGAGTATCACCATGGAGAATCGTTGTTTAATGTGAAATCATGTATGAAATCTCATGTCCCGTGTAATCTACTGCATCAAACTCATTGCCAGCTCATGATTCAGATTTTCTGAAGAAGCTGAAACAGTGTTCCACGTGTACTAGGTGTAGCGCAGGTGATGATATCGATAACTGCAGCACATGCTGAGACAAATCCCTAACCCACGGAAGTGTCCAGGTGCCAGTTTTGCAATTCTTTTCAGGTAATTATCACTAATGAGCTATAAAATATTGAACGTTAGGTTCCTGAGATGGTTGATCTGCTCAAAAGAAACAAACCACCATCCACAAGCCTAAAGTGGATCCTAAGAACAAACTCTAAGGAACAATTTGAACTAAATGGGGCGGCCATCTTGTTGGTATCAGTCTGGACAAGCTAATTAGCAAACAAAATTAGTATTAGCAACTCTCATCTATGCAATGCAGAGGAACGATACTTTAAATGTGAAATGAAAAACTCCAGTAAGTCACTGTTAATAAGCGAGTCATTGCGATTGAATGACTCACCCGTGTAAATTATTCAGTTCAAACGCAATGGCTCGCTGTTGCTCAGAGACCCAAAACAGTGCTGCGGCTTTGTTTGAAATAATTTTGTTTTACTTTAGGAAGTGATACAAATGGCCACATTTTCTGTCTCCCGTCCAATACTTCTTGCCTTCCCAAGGTTGAGGGTAACTCACGTACCCCATGCAAGTCAGGTTTCTTGCTCTGCCCTTATTGGGTTTTTTTTGTTTGCATTTGTTTTCAGACTTTGTTAGTGTCAGCCAGCGTCCCATGGGTTCGAGTCTGGAGAGTCTGTGGGACTCTGGTGCAAGCAGCACCAGTTCCATCAGTGGCCTTCTGCGGGACCTGAGCTTGAGCGAAACCCCTTCACCCAGCAAACGCCAGTGCCGATCTCGATCCTGCTCAGACGAGCTGAGCTGGCGTTCCCCATGGCGCCCGCAGGCCTCGCGCCTTTGGACGGCCGTCGAAAAACGTCGCTGCCACAGCGGGGGAGCCATTCTGCCCTCGTCTTCATATTCGTCTTCTTCCATCTTCTCCAGCATGCAGAGAAGCTCCAGTTTCAGCTTTCCGACCCGCTCCAACCTTTCCGAGACTCCGTTTCCTCAATCGTTCACCGCCATGGCGTTTGACCCGCCCAACTCCCTTTGCTCTTCTCACGAGAGGATTTGCCAGGCCGAGATCGACGCCGCGCCGGAAGCAAGTTCTACAGACTCCACCTCCGAGGAAGGAGGACTCGCACGGAGCCAGTCGCAACCCTGCGTACTGAACGACCAGAAAATTGGGATGAAGCGCCGCAGACAGGACGAACCTCACAAACAGAGGCCTTCGCTGGATTTGGCCAAGATGACGCAGGTGAGACTCGAACCCAACACTTTTGTATTAAACTAATAAGAACGAAAGAAACTATTACTATTACTATTCATACTTTGAGGGTTAAGGGCCTTGCTCAGGGTCCCAGGAGTATCTGGGATTCAAACTCACAATCTTCCAATACACTAAGCTTCAGTGCAGTATAGTGAGATTCTTTGCATATCCCAGCATGTTAGGGAGGGGACGGGTAGCTTTATCGTTGTTGGACCTATGACCAAAACGTCATGAGTTTAAATTCCACCCCCGCCTGCTTGGCCCTTGAGCAAGTCCCTTAACCCTCTACTGCTCAGTTGTGTGCTCAGTTTAAGGGTGTCTGACAAACGGTGTAAATGTAAATGAAGCTGTGGTCAGAGTACAGGGTCAAGTCAAGTTTATTTCTTTAGCGCTTTTCACAACAGACATTGTCTCAAAGCAGCTTTACAGAAATCAACAGTCAAGGTGAACGGTGTGCATTTATCCCTGATTAGCAAGTCGTGGCGACAGGGCCAACCATGATACCAAAACCCTGAGGGTTAAGGGCCTTGCTCAAGGGCCCAACAGGGGCAGCTTAGTGGTTCTAGGGCTTGAACCCCCAACCTCCCAATCAGTCACCCAGAGCATTAATCAGTGAGCTGTACATTAGATTAGATTTGATTCAACTTTGTCTTTGTGCATAGTACGAGTAGAGGACCAATGAAATGTAGCGATGCAAATTGCAGGCCTTAAGCTCCGCCCCTATTTGGTTGCACTTGCAATTTCTGAATACCGAATAGAAAACTGTAACCGATCAGGCGTGTTTGGATCAGGAAACTTTTCAAGTAGGTGTTTTTGTAAATTTTTCTTTCATTCGTACTGTATACTGTACAACAATAAACTGTAATAAAAAAAAGAATACTCCTAATCCAAAAACGCAAACACGTGCTAGCTAGCTCACGTCCAAGGCTACGTCCTTATTTTTGAGGTGTTTTATTATTGAGAGACGTTGAGTCACCATGTGCCCCTTCAGATGTTGCTCTTCTTGACACACTTGACAGGAGGAATGGGGTTTTTTGGTCACTTAACCAAAGCTAAGAAAATTCTATGTAAAAATCTAAATACTCAACACGGGCAAAAGTCTTTTTTCCGACACCAGACTTCACCCTTCCTGAGAATGTTCCTGCACAGAGGAAATTAAGATCCAAACCTGTTTCTGCAGGACAATCGTGCACAAAGCCAGCTCCATGAAGAAACATGCGTTGGAGTGGAAGATCTCCTGCTGTAGAGCTCTAAACACTAATCAACACTGACTGTACCCTAGAAAACCCCTTCACCTCCTCACCTTCTCAGCAGTACATGACTTTTCTAACACCCTTGCAGCACAAATCTCCACAGAATCTTGTAGAACATCTTTCCAGAAAAGTGGAGCGCATAGAAATTGACAGGTCAGGTGTCCACAAACGCTCGGTTCTGTGATCTGCGAGGAGGTATTTTTGTGTTTACGTTGATGGAAGGAGCCTCCAGTGCCGGTTCCTGATCACGAGAAGCTTCGAGATGATGTTTTGAAATCTGCTTTTATCTGACCTTTTTTGTGATTTTATCCTTTGATGGGTTTTTTATTAGTATTTCTTTCTTTCTTCTATACTTATAAAGAGCTTTGAGATGTAACTTTTGAAGGAACCATTAAAAACTAGATGATTATTATTATTATAATGAAATGTTCTCTAGCTAGAAAATAAAAACCTTCTTAATACAATAACGAATCCAGCTGTTACATCGTCAGGATCATTTCCACTGCAGGACCAAAAGCTTCTACTACAGCAGGATGTTTTTTGTCTGTGTGTGTGTGTGTGTGTTTTCCCCCTGTGCTTTGACTCACTCTGATTAAAACAGAAACCTCTTCTGAGGCGTATATACGGCGCTCACACACAAACCTGAAAGGAAGAAGTGAGTATGAAAGGCAGAAGTGCTCGTGTGCACGCTCATGTGCACGCTCGTGCGCACGCCACGTCCCGACCTTTCACGTCGCGAGTGTGCGTCTTCCTCTGCCGTTCTTCTCTTTCTTCTCTTTTTTTCTTTCCATCTCTTTCAGTAACACAAAAACAAGGGTCGCCCACAAACCAGCGTTCGGTTCTGTACAGATTTATACACTGCGCCCGCCAAAAGTTTTGGGACACCTGAGCTGCTTTTTGTGTTGTTTTTTTAAACACACATTGGGTCTCCATTTGCTCTTAGATGAATGGAGGTTATTCTAAGATGTTTCACTAGATTTTGTGGAGATTTGTGCTCATTCAGATACACAGGTGTGTTAAGGCAGGTACTGATGTAGGTGAGGTCTGCGTTCACGTTCATCTTAACGTTTAATGGGGTTGGAGCTCCATAGCAGGAGATGTTCCACTCCAACCCATAAAGGGAAGATTTCATGCTCCTGCACCCTAAGATAAACAATCTGTTTCCAGGTTTGTGGTAAAAGTTTGAACATGAACCATATATAGGGTGGAAAAATCAGCCGTTCCAATACTTTTGGCCACACAGTTTGAGTAAATATAACCCAGGGTTGGACATCGGATCGGAAGGTCATCAGTTCACATCCCAGCATGGGCCTTTATCCCTCGACTGCTCGAGTTTGAGATAATTGTAAGTCAAATGGTATAAACGTATGAACCAAGTAGAATTAAGGGAAGTGAGGAACGTCGATCCTCGAGGCTTTGAAGACCTTTGCTTCGTTCTGGTTTAAACTTGTTTGGGTGGTCGAGTAAAATCTCTGATTTATCGATATGATCTTCTCGCTATCAAAACCTTTTCGTATTGTATTATGTTACGTTTCTGTATGTAGAGTATCACAACTCCGTGTTTAGCTGCTGGCGTCAAACTTGGGTTGTAAATCCGCTAGATCTGGACATGTTTTCAAAAGTGTACGAACCCTCAGTGGTGTGTGCAGGTGCAACGTTCTTATTCATTTCTACTCAAAGCAACCAGAAACGCTTCGTCCAATCGTCTAGTCCGAGTCATGATTAGACCTAGCGTAACCCTGTGGAGATACGTGGAGCAAAATCATCAGTTCAGGGTGCTTTCATTAAAATACCATGGTTTATAAATATTCATGACTATGCAAATGTGGAAGGAACCTGAAAGTGAGTGTAGGGCAGTTCTCGTTTTTTTTCTTTTTTAGTTTTTTCCGTGATGGCAGCTGTTCTTTTGTTTTGTTCCAGCTGTTGCTTTGTTTCTCCATCTTACTTGTTACACATGATTTGTGTGTGTGTGTGTGTGTGTGTGTGTGTGTGTGTGTGTGTGTGTACCAGTCAAAAGTTTGGACACACCTTTCCCTTCAGTGGTTTTCCTTTATGTTTATTATTTTCATCACTGTACATTAATACTGAAGAATCCAATCTACGAAAGAACATGTCTGTAATTATGTAGTGAACAAAACGTGTTGAACGTGTTAAATAACCTAGAACGAGGTTCTTCAGAGCAGCTACATTCGAGCTAGTCACCTGGAATGGTTTCTAACCATCTTAAGGAGTTCCCTGAGGTGTTGAGTGCTTGTTGGCTGTTTTTCCTTCACTCTCTGGTCCAACTAGTCCCAAACCATCTCAACTGGATTTAGATGGTGGGATTGTCCAAGAAGTTGAGTAATGGAGTGCTGCATCAGATGACCTCCACAAAGAGCTCCTACAGAACTTGGAGTCGTTGTTCTGTTGGAAAACTACTGATGGTCTCACTAAATGCAAACCAGATTGCATGGCTGCATGTCACTGCAAAACGCTGTGGTAGCCATGCTGGTTAAGTGTGACCTCAATGTTGACGCTATCAATGTCACCAGCAAAGCATCTCCACACCATGACACCATGTTTCACAGTGGGAACCACACGAACGTGAACCGTTTCTGTTCATCATCTGTACGTCTAACAAAAACGAACATCTTAAATTTGGAATCATTAGACAAAAAGGACAGTTTTCCACTGATCTAATGTCCATTTCTTGGCCCAAGCAAGTCTCTTCTGCTTGCTGTTCTTCAGAAGAAAGTGTTTTTGCCGTGAACTCGCCCAGACTCACACGGTCTCTTCTGAGCAGTGGATGTTGAAATATGTCTGCCAGTTGAACCCTGAGAAACATTCATGTAAATCTGTGGTTTCTGAGGCTGGTAATTCTAATAAGCTTATCCTCTGCAGCAGAGGTAGCTCTTAGTCTTCCTTTCCTGATTTTGATGGTTTTGAGTGTTTTTTTTAGCCATAATATGGATTTGTACAGTGGTTGCAGTAGCACTAAGAGGCCTATTGACTCTGTACTCATACTTTCCACTGTACGTCTGAAGATGGTCTAAAGCACATTAAGAAGACAAAACACCCCTGAGAAGGGAAAACCATTCCAGGTGACTACCTCACGACTCTGATGAGAGAAACCCACGGGTTTTACAACCCGGCATCAAAGCTACATGGAGCTACTTAGGACAGTAAAATGTGTGTGTGTGTGTGTGTGTGTGTGTGTGTGTGTGTGTGTGTGTGTGTGTGTGTGTGTGTTTCCTCTGTGTATAAGGGACAGGGAGGTGGAGGTTGTGGTGAAACAGCCTGATTTACAAATCAAATTTTCAGTCTCTGCAGCAGCGAAGCTTGACTGCAGCTAGTACTAAATGAGTGTGTGTGTGTGTGTGTGTGTGTGTGTGTGTGTTTGCGCCAAAAAGAGAGGCAGGATGCATGAAAGCAATCATTAACAGCTCTCAGTAGGTGTTCTCACATAATCCAACCACACAACACACTCGAACCCTCTCTGTAACTCTGACCCGTGTGGTTGGTTGGTTTTCGCTGCACTTTTCCTTGAATATATTTTGAAACCCTATTTGTTACCCCGCGTCCCCATAAAGCATGTTGTCCCCGGTGCAGGTGACGCTGGAGGACGGCGTCTTGTTCATCGGTTCTTCGTTGTTCTGACTTCTGACTTTATTATGTAGCATAAATATATACAGAGTTTTACAAAAACTTTGTGTGTGTTTCAACATCCGAAGACACACACACA
The DNA here is from genome assembly GCF_014805685.1 of Silurus meridionalis. NCBI lineage: Eukaryota > Metazoa > Chordata > Actinopteri > Siluriformes > Siluridae > Silurus > Silurus meridionalis. Next base: position 25,873,721 of record NC_060890.1, read on the forward strand.
CACACACACACACACACACACACACACACACACACACACACACACTGTGGAATATGATCGCAGGGGTCAACACACTTTTTGCTGTATGGTGTAGCTACGTATTGGAAAAGCATCAGTCAGTCTACGTAGGAGGCGTGGCTTAAAGTGGATATATGCTGCTGTTTATTTATTTATTTATTTATTTATTTTTGCCTGCTGAACCTAAACTTTCTTTTGCCGGTACAGAATTGAGAAAACGTGTTAATATTTAGAGAAATAAATGTGCGTACGTCACGTCTGACGGCACCATCCCTCCAAAAATATCCACCCGAATGAAACGCAGGAACAAAAGCAGAGAACTTGTCGAACTCCGCCGACTGGCTTTTCCTGTCCCTCGCGAACGCCGTGATGGATACGCATGAGCGACAGTGAACTCGGAAAAGTTTTACTTCAAAATATGTACACATTTTTCCATCGTTTTCTTTTCTATATCGAATAATGCTGTAAAGATTAGAACTACTACAAATATGGTTATTATACATGAAAAATACCTTTATATGCCCCGCCCACTTTTTCTGATTGGCTGTTATTGGCTGTGTTTATGACTGTTACTCGCTTTCTGCCTGATCGTTGATTCTTTCCCAAGACTTTTTATTTGTTTGGTGTTTGGACCGTACCATTTTGCACAAATTGAACTTTGTGCATGATTTTCATTCGCACGCTTACACCTATGCTAGGTTTGACGTGTTAACTTGCACGTCGTCGCTTCCTGACTGTTTTTATGAATTCAGAATCGGTTTGTTTTGGTTCAGCTATGTTGCTGTTATTATTGTTGTGATGTTGATATTCTTCTATTCCCCCCAACAGAGACAGAATTTCCAGAGCCTCAGTTGCCCTCGCTTCAACTTTGACAACGGGTGTCAATCAAGCCTGACTCCGCCCTCTTTTGGCAGCCCCTCTAATCAGAGCGAGAAGGCGTATCCCCTCAGCCTTAAAGAAGACGACTCGTCTGTGGTGGACGAATCGGACACCGATTGGACCAACGGGAAGGAGCGAGAGCCTCCGTGGGCGGAGCAATGCGGGTTTAAAAGGGACGTGTTGGGCGGAGAACTCGATATCGAGCAGATTGAGAGAAATTGACCCTTTTTATTTTGTTTTTTATTTTTATTTTTTTTCTGGAGGACATCTATACGTTCCGACCTCTCTCAGGTTCCTCGCGTTCTTCCTGTAGGTTTTTCCGGAGAAGCGAGGAAACCGTAGTGTGGGGGACGAGAAAAGGACTCAGGAGAAACGGACGCTCACGTACGGAATTGTGGGACGTTAGGACGACTCAGGTTGAATCTTTGAAAAGAAAAAAAAAACGTGCTCACGCTCTGTTGCAGATATTGTAGCTTTTTTATTTTTCTTCTCGTTCATTAAAGGAAGTATGAAAACGACGGCGTACGTCCCCGGATTGTCCGACTTGCCGATGTGTGTTGTGTGTATGTGTGTGTGTGTGCTGAATGAGGAGCAAACGGACCTGAAAAAAAATCAAAGCTATATTTTTAAAGGGTTATTCACGTGAATTGTTTTCCTGCGCCGTTCATCCGAAAGTACACGCCATGACGAAGAAGGAGGACGAAAACGGAAGAAGGATCCGAGTGGAAAACCGGGGACTTGCTGTTGAACTTGCACTGGCATTTACACACACACCTCACACACACACACACACACACACACACACACACACACACACACACAAGCACACCGTACGTACATAGTGAAAAGCTTGGAACGGGTTTCAGGTTTGTAATAGCGTTGAATGTTAATTTCAAGCTAATAGAGTTTAATTCCTCTTTTTACGAAGTGTAACGTAAATGTACTTATTTCTATACGAATAAACAGCCTTTACTGTGTGTTTGTAAACCGCTGTGTGTGTGTGTGTGTGTTCAATCCCATAATTATGTCCCGAGTGGGCGTGGCTTCTGAAGCCTGGAGAATGTGGACTATATAAATATTATTAAAAAAATCTTGATATAATTTTACTCCTTAAACATTAACACACTTCAGAAGGGGGTTCTGGTACCTCACTAAGTCTGAGTCCCTGTAATGCTGGTACTCGTTTCCTGAAAGGTAAAATTCCTATCTAAAGCTAATGGAAAAAGTCTAAGACGTATCCATAACCTCTATAAACTCCACCCCCTTGAACACGTTCATGTTAAAGATTTGTTGCTCGGACACAAATCGGCTTTATAGAACTAAACAGAACGAGGAAACGGCGAGATGTGATGAAGTGAGCGAAAAGCTCCCCGAGACATTATGATGAAGGAACCGTAAGAGGAACCAAAAGAGATCCTCACTATAAACCATTCTGTCTTATCATCTGTGCACTGATTGAGTCTCGAGTGCAAAACCGTTCCTGTGGATCGCAGTCTGAGGCCGTCGTCATGGTTACCACGAACCATCCACATTACCATTTTGGGTATCTCCAGATGTTTATGGTGGAGCAATTATATGGTTTATAAGGTGGGGAGAACTTGATCCGGGATAGATAGATCACTGGGATGTCAGAGGGATGGAGAGAGCGAACTTTACACTTCACTTTCGTTTTTTTTTTTTCACTTTTGATTACGGTTCAGGAACCAACCTGAAAATTGGAACATCTTCAGTGGACAAAAAGTCATCTGTAGTCAATTAGAACAGAAGTTTGGCCAAGACACATTAAATGTTCTCCGTGTTCTATTTAACCCTGAGCAGATACACTGTGGACACCTGATCATAAGATTTCTGTGTGCTACTTTTTGAATGTCACATTTAGTCTCCATTTGCTCTTACAGTAACCTCCACTCTTCTGGGAAGATGTTCCACTAGATTTGTGGAAATTTATTCAGCCATAAGGGTGTTAGTAAAGTGGAGGTGAGAAGGTCTGGGGTGCAATCAGTGTTCACGTTCATTCATGTTCAATAGGGTTGGAGCTCTATAGCAGGAGATCTTCCACTCCAACCCCAGGTATCTTAATGGAGCTGCTTTGGGCACAGAAATCATGCTGGAACAGGTTTTGGGTCTCTTAAGTCCAGTAAAGGAAAAAATGTCATGCTCCTGCATCCAGAGACGTCCTGTTCAACTGTGTGCCTCCACGTTTGTACGAACAGTTTGGGGAAAAAACACGTGGGTGGAGAAGACAGGTGTCCTTCTAAGACTTACTGTGTTTTATTACACCAATTCATTAATTGATCTAAACGTGATCATGTGACCCAGTCATCATATTACTGAATCACTTAACAGTTGTGTTTGTGTGTTGATTTCCTACACACTGTATGA
>NC_060890.1:25879499-25886999 GCF_014805685.1 Silurus meridionalis
ACAATAGAGCTTCCAATGTCCACACTGCAGCTTTCAATGTCCACAGTAGAGCTTTTAATGTCCAGACTGGAATTTCAAATGTCCACACTGGAGCTTTCAATGTCCACACTGCAGCTTCCAATGTCCACACTGCAGCTTTTAATGTCCACAATAGAGCTTTCAATGTCCATACTGCAGCTTTTAATGTCCACAATAGAGCGTCCAATGTCCACACTGCAGCTTTCAAAGTCCACACTGCAGCTTTCAATGTCCACACTGTAGCTTTCAATGTCCACAATAGAGCTTTAAATGTCCAAACTGCAGCTTTCAATGTCCACACTGCAGCTTTAAATGTCCACACTGCAGCTTCCAATGTCCACACTGCAGCTTTCAATGTCCACAATAGAGCTTTCAATGTCCACAGTAGAGCTTTTTATGTCCAGACTGGAATTTCAAATGTCCACACTGTAGCTTTTAATGTCCAGACTGGAGTCTCCAATGTCCAAACTGAAGCTTGTAATGTCCAGACTGGAGCTTTTAATGTTCAGATTGGAGCTTTTAATGTCCACACCATAGCTTTTAATTTCCAGACTAGAGCTTTTAATGTCCTTGGGCAAGACAGCTTGATGAAAAAAGCATGAAGATCAAGCTGTCTTCATGTTTATTCCATCAAGTAATTTGATGTGAGATCCAGCCTGGCTTCTTCAACCCAGAATCTTCACCCTGGAAGTTCTCTTGTTCACAGTCCACACTGCCTTTTGAAAGTACACATGGCCAGGTTTTTGCCTACAGAGTCATTTTTGTATACCCGAGTTTGCTACAATGACAGTAAGATGGACCTGTGGCTGGAAATCACACCCAAACCACCCACCCTGACCCTCCCTTCACAACATTAAGCACAAGGTGTTTGTGGTCAAATGCCGCATTTGACTTTCACTGAACACGTTACAGTGAACGTTGACCAAACATTTTCTCCAAGAGCACTGCATACAGCCAGATGTGGTTTCTTTACATACAATATACCGTGGCAAATCTTGCAGAAAGGGGGCTTTCTCCTGAAATCTTTTTATAATTCAAATAATTCCATTTTTATTCTTACCACTTTAACAACGAATATTGTCTCAAAGCAGCTTTACACAGATAATGTGGTAAGAAAGAATATATAAAATTGTTCTTTATAAGTGTAAATTTGTCCCTGATTAACAAACCGGTGGCAACTGTGGTGAAGGTAAAACTCCCTGAGATGGTATAAGGAAGAAACCTTGAAGGGGAACCAGACTAAGGAGGGAACCTCATCCTCACCTTGGTTGCACCGAATGTCCATTTATTACAGATAAACGATGTTGAGGTGCAGTGATGGAGATCAGATACAAACTGTAGTTCTGAGTCAGTGTAGCAGACTGTTGAAATCAACTACAGTCCAAATCCAAATCTTTAAAAGTTCCTGTGTTTATAAGAGAAACATCTGCCCCCTGCTGTAGTCGTCATTATTTGAGGTACCAACAAATAGCCTGCACCTTTTAATTTAAGTAGGCGTGGAGGATCATACTGGTACAGAAGTTCACTCAGATACTGCGGCATGAGAGCGTTAAGTGCTTTATACGTCAGTAGTAGTATTTTATAATCAGTGTGAGATGTAATTGGGAGCAGTGTAGATGATTAAAACAGGGCTGATGTGCTCATATTTCCTAGATCTAGTGAGGACTCTTGCTGCTGCATTCTGAACTAACTGAAGCTTATTTCTGCACTTACTCCAACACCCAGACAGTAAAGCGTTACAGTAGTCTAATCTAGATGTTATAAAAGCATCAACTAGTTTTTCTGCATCCTGTAACGACACCATATTTCTAATTTTAGCAATATTTCTGAGGTGAAAGAAGGAGATCCTGGTGATATTATTCACGTGAGCCTCAAAGGAAAGACTCGGGTCAATAATGACACCAAGGTCTTTGACTGCTGTACACAATGAAACAGAAACACCATCCAGAGATGCTACATAATCGGAAAGTTTACTTCTAGCTGCATGTGGTCCTAGTAAAAGTACTTCCGTCTTATCTGAGTTGAGCAGAAGAAAGTTATCAAGCATCCACTGTCTAATGTCCTTTACACACTTCTCAACATTGTTAAGCTGATCTCTCTCATCTGGCTTTGCTGAAATATACAGCTGTGTGTCATCAACATAGCAGTGGAAGCGAATCCCATGTTTATGAATGATTTTACCAAGAGGCAGCAGATATAAAGAGAAAAGCAGTGGGCCTAAGACAGATCCTTGTGGAACACCAAACTTTACCTCAGAGAGTGTGGAGAACTCACCATTTACATCAACAAACTGATAGCGATCAGTCAGATAAGACCTGAGCCAGGAGAGAGCTGTTCCCTTTATTCCAACAACGTTCTCAAGTCTAACAAGCAGGAGATTATGATCAATGGTGTGAAAAGCTGCACTGAGGTCGAGCAAAACAAGTAAAGAGACAAAACCCTGATCAGAGGCCAATAACAGGTCATTTACCACCTTAACTAGCGCCGTCTCTGTGCTATGATGAGGCAGAAATCCTGACTGATACATTTCAAAACTGTTATTCCTCAGTAGATGTGAGCAGAACTGCTGTGCTACAACCTTTTCTAGAATCTTAAAGATAAAGGGGAGGTTTGATATTGGACTGTAGTCGGACAGCTGACAGGGTGAAGGTCCGGCTTCTTAATTAGATGGTTGATAACTGCAGTTTGAAGGATTTAGGTACAAAACCAGTGCTGATGGAAGAGTTTATTCTTTTTAGGTTCAATTACCTCTGGAACCTTTTGTCAGCTTAAGGGCAGAACGAGGACAAGGATGAGGATGAGCATGAGGGGAGGTGGTAGCTTAGTGGTTAAGACTTTGGATCAGAAGGTTGTGAGTTCAAATCCCAGCCACATCAAAAACTGCCACTCCTGGGCCCCAAAGCTGCCCAGTTGTATGAATGAGATAAAAGTTGCTCTGAAAAAGCGTGTCTGCCAGATGTGAAGTGAGGAACAGATGCTTTATTCGATCTGGACAAAACCGAAGAATTGAAAAAATTGTTGACGTTCCTTTTATCAAGTCAGAATGTAGCATGTAAGTCGTCTAAGCCCTGCACTTCGGGGAACTCTGCAGAGAACAAGTGCTTTCACGGGTGTAACATGACACTCTTTATACGTTTGTCTTTCCCACACGCACACACACACACACACACATGCACACGCTAGCTTCCTCTATGCTGGAGGTCTGTGTGGTGCACGTGTGGTCGTGTCATTGTCAGCTGAAATGATAATGCAGCATTTTACAGCGCTGCGTCACACACCGCGACATTCAGACCGGAGGTCGCTGTGGAACAGAGCTGCGTTATTGTCTCGGAGTTACGGCTGCACTCAATGCCACAGCATTTAAACTTCCTGCAGCAGCGTTCGCTAACGTACTCAGCGCCCACGCACCATCTGCTTGACTTTTACAGCAGTGTAGAAGTTGCTTTGATTTTCCGAATGAAAAAGGGGAGACACAGGGCTCTTCCTCAGGCCCGGGGATCGTCCTGATGGAACGAGGAAAGTCAGAATGTAAAAATTTGAGTTGTGTACTGGTCGTCCCTGACTTATAATAGAGATGCGTTCAGATGGCCTTATCGTAACCTAAGAATTCAAGACATGGCCTCGCCTACCCAGCACTCTTTAAGAATGGTGATCAGTATGGATTTGTTTACTGTTAATAATTTAACACATTACAGTACAAAACAGAGCAATTTACACTACCGTAATGTATCAACTTTACAGTATATGCTGTATGTATATGGCAGCAGGCATTTAGCCGGAGGGCGGAGCCAGACGAGCTCTGTTTCAGGGTCCAGTGGTGCCTATAAAACCACAAAAACACAGTAAAAAAAATGTGCTCTAACACTAAGACAACTGAACTTAAAGAGTTAAAGGCATCTCATAAAAATGTGTACATGGCAACATTCCAAACTATGGTATGCAAATTTGAAAGCAGCATAAAAAAAACATTTGTGTCGTTAGATTGAAAAATCACAAGTCGAACCATCGTAACTTGGAGATTATGTGTACTTGAAATTGAGATTAGAAAAACTTCCACCTGTGGGTTTTCCGCCCAGCATGAGGCCTCGACATCACTGACCAACCTGTAGCTCCTTCTATTCCAAGAGTTCTTCTGTTTATCTTAGGGCCATCCACCATAAGATCCTCTTCTGTTCAACTTGAACAGAACTTCTGTTCTTTTATATACCATGAGAACATCTTCTGTCACTTGAAATATTAACACTTGAACATAGAGCCTAGAGTCTTTTCCGTCATTCCTGGAGCTTCTTATGCTCAGCTTGGAGAAATTTCCTGTGCATTCTGGGGCATCTTCTTCTCAACTTGGAGGTCTTTTTTGTGTTCATGCTGTGGGGTCTTTTATTCAGCAAAGTGCCTCTACTCTGCTGGATAACCTGTGGGGCCTTCAAATCTTCTTCTATCCATCACTGGGCCTCTTTGCTTTTTCATACAGCATTTACTCTAATGGCATCTACTCTCTGGGCCTTTTTCTGTCCAGTTTAGGGTGCAGGGCCTACGGCAGCAGTGGGCATGGGTGGGTTTAGCCCACACAAATTTGCGCCTTGCCCACCCAATCATAGTTTGATTTCATTAATTTAGCCGAAGGGAGAAATAACACAGAAAATCCCAGCATGATTTCTGACTGCGTGGCAGCCTACAGACGATGAACAATGATCTGTCTGTAACAGTCCTACCCAAAGCCCCGCCTCTACCCAAAGCCCCGCCCCAAAAGCACAGAATAGTTTTTCACCCCTACCTCAGTTCGACACGTTTACAAGCTTTAGCTCTATACCGCATTTAAAAAAAAAAAGTTTTCTACATTTCTCCGTTCCCCTTAAATATCGCAAATGATCTACAATCTCTCAGGGTCTTAAACATCAGGTAGGTCACTAAGATCAATAAATCATGTGCTGACTGTCCCTCAGTTCAAAAACAAGTAAAAAGGTGATTTTCCGGTTGGTACTAAACTGTGGAACGGAACCCTTTATATTCAGGAGGCTTCATCAATAGAGGTTTTTTTTATAGGTAACATGTTTATTCAATTTAACGTGTCGTGTGTTTTTTTTAAGCCTGTAAGTAAACCTGCATGTGTCTGTAGTGATGCTGCTGTTTGCACATCAGAGGCTACGGCTAATTACAGTTTACCCTCCACATGACCTGCTCCTCCTCAATCCTCAACAAATGCCCCAAAGCAGACGAATCTCCTGCCTGTTTCAGCTCCAGTTCAGACGCTTAGTAATGAATTGAGAAATTTAAGAAATTGGTGCAGTAATGAAAAAAAATCTTTAAAAGAAATAAAAACGATTTGAAAACATAAACTTTTCATATAATTTTCAGATTTTGTACTAAAGTTTGAAAATAGGCTTGATATTCTGAATGGAAAAAAACTATTGGGACACCTGATTTTCCAGCCATATGTGGTTCTTTCCCAAACTGTTATCGCAAAAAGCTGAAGGCACACAATTGTATCGTCTTTGGATGCAGCAGCATAAAGTTTCCTCTTCACTTAATCTAGGAAGAATCAAACCCTCTTCCAGAATAAAAACACCCCTGTGCACAAAGCCAGCTCCATGAAGATCTTCTTTCTCCTTTTTGGAGTGGAAGATCTCCTTCTCTAGAGCTCCAAATCAATTGAATTGGTTTGTGTAGCACTTTATTCTCGCACAGTCACAGAATGTAAAAGTTTGACACACACACACACACACACACACACACACACACACACACACACACACACACACACTTCAAGGGAGAGAGGGAAGCGTATTGGGGGAGGGAGATAAAAAATTGAGAAAGAGACATGTGGGAGAAAGAGAAATAGACTGAGTAAGACAGGAAGAACAGAAAGAATGAGACAAACAAAAGCAGAGGGAGAGAAAAAAAGAAGAAGGAGGAGATCTCTTCTGCATACACAGTCTGGCCCTGATCTCCAAAAGGGGTGTGTGTGTGTGTAAAACATGTGCAAACCTGAAACCACCAGTCAAAACCGTAGGAGCAGATTTACTCCTCTAACACCCAGCCTTCAGCTTCATTTGTTCGTTCTGTCTATCCTGGGGCTTCTTCTGTCCAGCCTCGGAAATGTGCACTTTCTAATATAGCGTCCATCATTAATGTTCCAACAATGAATGTCCAGAAGATGTTTGGACCACACCAAGAGCACACACTGCTTCTTAGATCCTCCAAGGGCCTGGTGGCCTACAAGAAGACCAAATTAAAAGTTCTGGAAAACCATCGGTAAAGTGAAAGGGGCTACAGGGAGACGGTAGAGGAACACGTCATCGTGGCTCAGACCTCAAGCCTGGAATCTTATTTGATCATCTCAATACAAACGATGCTCGTTTTGAGAAGAACAATACATACCCAGCGCTTGTGTTCCTGTGAACCAGAACATCTGCACGACTGGTTCTTTCTGTAGCCCTGTGACACTCTGCGTTTTTTCAGGTGTTATCTCCCCATGCATCGTTTAGGGTTATGGTGAATGGGCTGCTCCTGGGTGTCTGAGATTGTATCTCTGTCTCATTCCTCACGACGCTGAAACCCTTTCTATCGTTTCCTGTGGGTTTATTCATATTCACATTTACATTTAAACCCCATGTGGTGTCCACAGAGAACACAAGCACTAACTGAAGACTTATTTTATAACGTTACCTTCGTTAGAGGCAGAAGCAGAAGTGATGGAGTTGAACACAGGAGACGACGGAGACCCAGTAAATACGTTCTGTTTGTAAACGTTTCATTATATTTCTAGTATCGCCTCATTTACTCACTTTGCGCAGGGATATCACGTGTACATCGAGCAAACGTCTGCCACATGATGACAAGCAGCAGCTTCTGATTTACCAATAATAACGAGAAGATAAATACGCAAGTTTTGATAACAGTATTGTTTGTCCTGACGCTTATCGGTAGTCCCATAAGTATTGACCCGAAAAATACCAGTTCTTGGTACTATCCCTAGTTCTGGGTATCTTCTGTCCTTCTTAGGACCTCTTCTCTCCAGCTTCTTTCATCTTTTACGTTCTTGTCCAGCATGAGACGTCTCCAACTAAGGACTGAGGCTTTTACTTCCCAGTCTGGGATTTCCAACGTCCAGTTTGTGGCTTTTCATTTTGTCAATGAACTATGATGTGGCATTTCTCCATAATGGCCTGTCCAGAGACCTCGCTCTTATACAGCCTACACGCACGCACGCACGCACGCACACACGCACGCACGCACGCACACACACACACACACACACACACACACACACACACACACACACACGTCTCAGTGTTTTCCAAGCTGCTCAGAGTTGCTATAGGTTACCTGCCTCTCCCAAACACAGGTGTGTGTGTGTGTGTGTTTCCATCCAACACACAGACACACGTTTCCTGTTTGGCAGGAAGTGTTAAGAAACTGTAGAGGTTAACAGGACACACGTGTTGAAAGGGTCAGGTGTGTGTGTGTGTGTGTGTGTGTGTG
>NC_060890.1:25894499-25911999 GCF_014805685.1 Silurus meridionalis
CAGGAAAACTCTTTTTTATTTAAAGCCCTATTTGGACGAGATCAGTTTTCCCATGTGGAAGTGTGTAACATGGTGTGTTTCACTCAGAATTGGCCGGACTTCATATTTTACCCTTTGCATATATCCTGGGGGGGTCTTATTTGCGCATATTGACGACGTGGTGTGTCACGTGACGTACATTAGAACTGAGACGAGACGATCCCAGTGGTTTAAGAAGAATTACTTGTGATGCATCATACAGACGTGGCATGGTCATGTGACCTACTAACGACCGGCCACGCCCACTACTGCCATCACTTTTAATTGTTTCTAAATGAGGTGTCTGTAGCACTCAAGGACACGCCCAAGGACACGCCCAAGGACAATCAAGGACACACCCAAGGACACACCCAAGGACACGCCCAAGGACACACACAAATTAACTAAAAGGAAGAAAAGGAACATAAACGAATGTAGAGAGGGGAATAGGACAGGAATAAATTGAGATAGAGGGATAGGACAAGAATGAATGGAGAGAGAGAGAGAGAGAGAGAGAGAGGACACAAACTAATAGAGATTGATGGAGGGATAGCACATGAACAAGTGGAGAGAAGAACAGAACAGGAATAAACAGAATAGGAGTGATAAAACAGGAACGAATAAAGAGAGAGAAAGAGAGAGAGGATATGAACGAGTGCAGAAGACATAGTAATGCACAAAACGACAATCCATCATGGAGTCTTATCACACACATCTGACTCACAATAAAGTGTGTGACACAACACACACACACACACACACATTTACACACAAACACACACGTGCATTTACACACAAACACACACATACACACACAAACACACACACACACACACACACACACACACACACACACACACAGTAGTTTTGTACACACACACTAGATTTTGTAGTAAATGTTTCTACAGTTAACAGAGGATTACACACACACACACACACACACACACACACACACACACACACACACACACACAAATATTTGTGTTTGAGTGTTGATGACCTCGCTGACCCCATACCCCTCCGTCTTTCTCTCTCTATCGCTCTTCCTCCCTCTCTTTCCCTCCTTTTCCTTCACATCCGCCTCTTTGTTGACTCGCAAACAAACAGTCGACCCTCACACACACAATGTGTGTATTTATAGACCTCATGACGCAGTGTGTCTGGAGTGGAACGAAGAAACAACAGAGCGACACACACACACACACACACACACACACACACACACACACACAATTTGCCTGGAAAACCTTTTTGTAAGTAACGTGTGTGTGATGTGGGGTTTGTGGTTTGAGACAAGACCATATACAGCCTACACTGGGACACGACCATCCGACACACAATCACACTATACACACTATACTATACTTGTTTGTGTGTGTGTGTGTGTGTATGTGTCTGTAGTATTAGGTTCTGGTTTCGGATGCGTCTTCCTGTAGGCTGTTGAGACGATGCACACCACCCCCACCCACCCCGCTGAACACACACACACACACACACACACACACACACACACACACACACACACCAGTTCCATGGAAAAGTCTTAATACTAAATACACAAAGCATTCTGACATATTTTCATTTTCCCTGAGAGAAGTGAGTGATAAAGATCCAAAGGTTCCTGATCTTCAGGAATGAGGTGCGGCCCAACGACGATCACTGCATTACTCATTATTATAATAGTGTGTGTGGTTTAGGACAAATCCTTAGTCCTCTTATATGCTGGATAACATAGTGTGTGTGGTTTGTACTTATTTGCCTTACATGTGTGGCGTGTGGTTTGGGACATGTCCATATGCTGTATAATACACTGTGGTTTGGGACATGACCTTAGTCACCTTACATGTTAATAATACACTGTGTGGTTTGGGACACAACCATAGGCCCTTGTATGTAAATAATACGATTTGAGCAACGTCCTCATTCACTTTGTGCTGGATAATAGAGTGTGTAAATTGGGACACATCCATATGCTGAATAATACAGTGTGTGGTTTTGGACATGTTCACATTCACGTTACATGCTGGATGATGGTTTATAGCAGTGGTCTCCAACCTGCGCCACGGACCAGTTTAATTTCGAACAATATTTTCACGGACCGGTCTTTAATGTGTGGTGGATAAATACAACACAATAAAATGATATGACTTTTATTTAACTATATAAATAGTATATAAACTATTATTTTATAAATCTAATACTAAACGTGAATCACTGTGTTGTTGTTTGTTCATTTTGCTCTTTTGGGGGTTTGAATTTAGTGGTAATGTATTATGTGTTAGCGGCCGGAGCTCCTTTATGAAGGTAGTGGATGAAGGTAAGACATGTGACCAAGGCATCATGACCTGCATCAAGAGTGAGTCATAGACAGATGTGGAGAAGAAAATCCGATAATGAAACAGAAATAATGTAAGTTATGTATTCTTTCTGCGTGGCCTAGTACCAATTGACCCACGGACCGGTGCCGGGTTGGGAACCACTGGTCTATAGGCCCTTAAGTCACCTTGTATATACTTGATGAAGAGAGTATGCGGTTTGGGACACAACTATAGTTACCTTTTATGCAAATAACTACAATGTGTGGTTACCTTATATGCAGGATAACAGTGTGTGGTTTGGGACAGGTCCTTAGCCTCTTCCATGCGTGTGTGTGGTTTGTATAAATGATTGTTGTATTTATTGCCTGTATAATGCCGTTTCTCACCCCTTTGGCGTTTCTCAGAGCAACAGAAAGCTGTTGTAGACAGATGAGAGAAATCCCCCGGCTGTGGTTGACACCCGGAACAGTAGTGGAGGTGAGATAACACTTCTGTCATATCGCTCATAACTTACGCAACAGCGATCACACACTGCCACCAATATAGCAGCTGTTTATCGAGCTCTGGTAGCGAGGCTCTGTGTGAAACATCATCATCCTGTTACACTTTCTGCAAACTTCAGCTTCTGTTAAACTCATGTGTTGTACTTCAAGTCTCTCAGCATCAAGTGTTTCATTCCACTTACACTCTGGCCTGGATTCTGATTGGCTGGAAGAGTTCAGGTGTGAATACTGCTTTATGAATGGCTGGAAGTAGTTTAGGTGTGAATACTGGATTTTGATTGGCTGGAAGGAGTTCAGGTGTGAGTTCAGAGCGTTGAACATGCAGGTAGTTTGTGTTCGTCAGTGGAATCTAAACTAATGTGCTGCTTATAAACACCTGTAACCATAGCAACATCCAGTTCCAGTTCCATCCAGAGTGAAACAGTGATTGTACACATTTCCTAAAGACCTCACTGAGCACCATGGAGGATTTCCGCGTGTGGTGGAACTTCTATGGTGAATACGGGGATTTGAGAAACGACTCGAGGCACAAAAGGAATTTGGAGATGAACTGGAGAAGTAAAAGAAAAACAGAACGAGAAACCCCACCAGGAGTTAATTCGTTAGTGAATAACGTTCGAACGAGTCGTATATAAAATGCGTAATGAAAATGAAGCGTTATTTTGATCTGTTCAGTCAGTTTTGCTCTGCAAACATTAATAACAGCTTGAACTCCTCAGTGCTGTATGTAAGTAAACATGGTGATAATCCACAGCAAGGTGTGAGGCCTTACACCATTATACACCTCACTTACACCTCAGGACCTTCTTCACCTCCACACTGTGCACTGTACCACCTCACATCTCGTCCTGGATTATTACCCTTATTACCTGTTTACTGTAAACAGTCAACCTCAGACCAGTACAAAGCACCGACACTGGAGACTCCTTCCATTTAAGTCTCTCAATCATAAATTAGTCACTATTTAATAGAAAATGAAGTGCGTAAGGAACAGATTCTGATTGCGGCAGACCTCAGGTTCTCGTCCGATTTAATCAGGTGATTAGTACCCAAGGTGCTAAGGAACAAAACAAGTAACACTTCTGCTTAATTTCCATTGTATTTCTGTAAGCTGTCTGACTCACAAACCCACATTTGAATCTGTAAACAGTTCAATAAAATACAATTAACAACAAACGGGACAGGTTTAATACACTAACACAACATCTCAGCCAGTTCTACCAGCTCGACCACACACACACACACACACACACACACACACACACACACACACACACACACAACTACTGTTTCTCTGTTTCCTGCATTCACTATAAGGTCACTGAAGGTTCTTTGAGAAATCTTCCACTGGAGTGTATGATACCAGACTTGATCTGCTCAGTGATGTGTACATGAACAAATACACACAGAAGCAAAGTTTTAATAGTTAAATAGTAAATAAAGATGAAAAGCAGGTGAAGGTGCTTTTTTCTTGTAACATGTACATTACAGCACAGTGAACAACTTTCTACACATATCCCAGTGATGTTTGGAAGTTGGGGTCAGTCTTGGTACAACACCCCTGGATCACAGAGGGTTAAGGGCCTCGCTCAAGGGCCCCAAGAGGGGCAGCTTGGTGATACTGGGGCTTGAACCCCTGACCCGCTGATCAGTAACCCAAAGCCTTAACCACTGAGCCTCCACTTTCCCATAGTCAGCCAGAACTCTCTCCAAAATTCACTGAAGTCTCTACCTCCTAGTGTATATATTTCATTTGTTTCCTTAATAAATGTACTTTTGGCACAGACGTCATTTCAAAGGGTCTAAAGTAAAGGGTGTAAAGTGAGACTGGTATAGAGTGTAGGGGAATAGATTGAAGGGTGTAGGGTGAAGAGTCATGGGTGTATAGAGCCATGGGTATAAGGTGTTGGATAAAAGGTGAAGGGTATAGAGTGTACAGTATAGGGTCAATGGTGTATGGTGTTGGATAAAAGGTGAAGGGGGAAGAGTGTAGGGTATTTACATTTACATTTACATTTGCGGCATTTAGCAGACGCCCTTATCCAGAGCGACGTACAAACGTGCTTTAAATCTCTAGTAATGAATAAATCTACACTGGTACGCAAGAATACAAACTCAATATAAATATAACTCGAATTCTACAAACTTGGAAAGCGCTAATTTAGGTATTTCAGGAAGAGGTAGGTCTTCAGTCGTCGCTTAAAGATAATCAGGGACTCTGCTGTACGGACATCTAGGGGAAGTTCATTCCACCACCTCGGTGCCAGAACAGAGAAGAGCCTTGAATTGTACTTACCTCTCATTCTGAGAGAAGGTGGTACCAATCGAGCAGTGCTGGAGGATCTCAGACAGCGTGGTGCAGTGCGAGATGTGATGAGGTCACTGAGGTAAGATGGTGCTGGTCCATTTTGGCCTTGTAGGCAAGCATCAGTGTTTTGAATCTGATACGTGCAGCTACTGGAAGCCAGTGAAGGAGCGCAGCAGTGGGGTGGTGTGGGAAAACTTGGGCTGATTGAACACAAGTCGTGCAGCTGCATTTTGGATCATTTGCAGTGGACGAATAGCGTTCAGGGGAAGACCTGCCAGCAGAGAGTTGCAGTAGTCAAGTCTTGAAATGACAAGAGACTGAACAAGCACCTGGGCAGCCTGTATGGACAGAAATGGTCGAATCCTTCGGATGTTATAGAGAAGAAATCGACAAGAACGAGCAACATTAGCGACATGTGGGAAAAAGACAGTTCATTGTCCATAGTTACCCCAAGGTTACGAGCAGTGGCTGAAGGGAGAGCAGAGAGTCATGAAGTGTTATTTGTAGATCTTGACCTGGAGATGAATCACCTGGGATGACCAGCAGTTCTGTTTTGCTGGGGTTGAGTTTAAGTTGGTGAGCACTCATCCATAAAGATATGTCTGACAAGCATGCTGAGATCCGAGCGAAGCTGTGGTATCTGATGGAGGAAAGAAAAGATGAGTTGAGTGTCATCTGCATAGCAGTGATAAGAAAACCCATGTGAGGATATGACTTCACCAATGGAGTGGGTATAGAGGGAGAAAAGGAGGGGACCAAGTACAGAGCCTTGTGGGACACCGGTGGTGAGTCTGCAGGTGGCAGATGTGGATCCCCTCCATGTTACCTGGTATGAGCGACCTTCCAGGTTGGAAGCAAACCATTCCCATGCCGTTCCGCAGATATCAAGGCTCTTGAGGGTTGACAAAAGTGTCTTGTGGTTGACTGAGTCAAATGCTGCTGAAAGGTCCAGAAAGATAAGTACAAATGACAGCTTGGCTGACCGAGCAGCATGTAGTTTCTCAGAAACAGCCAATAGGGCCGTCTCTGTGGAATGTGCCGCTTTGAACCCAGACTGGTTCGGATCATGGAGGTTGTTCTGTGAGAGATAGACAGACAGTTGGTTAAAAAGTTGAATATAAAGTATAGGGTGAAGATTGTGGGGTATATGAGGAAGACTGTAAGGGATATAGGGTCTAGGATGAAGAGTGTAGGGTATATGATGTAGAGTGTGGGGTGTGGGATGTAAAGTCTAGGGTATATCATGTAAAGTGTAGAATATATGATGTTGAGTGTAGGGTATATGATGTAGAGTGTAGGGTATATGATGCAGAGTGTAGGGTATAGGGCATATGATGTAAAGTGTAGGGTATATGATGCAGAGTGTAGGGTATATGATGTAGAGTGTAGGGTATATGATGCAGAGTGTAGGGTATATGATGCAGAGTGTAGGGTATAGGGTATATGATGTAGAGTGTAGGGTATATGATGTAGAGTGTAGGGTATATGTTGCAGAGTGTAGGGTATATGATGCAGAGTGTAGGGTATAGGGAATATGATGTAGAGTGTAGGGTATATGATGTAGAGTGTAGGGTATATGATGCAGAGTGTAGGGTATATGATGCAGAGTGTAGGGTATAGGGTATATGATGTAGAGTGTAGGTATATGATGTAGAGTGTAGGGTATATGATGCAGAGTGTAGGGTATATGATGCAGAGTGTAGGGTATAGGGTATATGATGTAGAGTGTAGGGTATATGATGCAGAGTGTAGGGTATATAATGTAGAGTGTAGGGTATATGATGCAGAGTGTAGGGTATAGGGTATATGATATAGAGTGTAGGGTATATGATGTAGAGTGTGGGGTATAGGGTGTAGGATGTAGAGTATATGATGTAGAGCGTATGGTATAGAGTGTAGGCTGTAGAGTGTGGGGTCAATGATGTAGAATGTGGGGTATAGGGTGTTGGATGTAGAATGCAGGGTATATGATGTAGCGTGGAGTATAGGGTGAAGATTTAAAGTGTAGGGTATCTGATGTAAAGTGTGGGGTATAGGTTGTAGAATGAAGAGTGTACGGTATAGACTGTAGTATGTAGAGTGTACGGTATAGGGTGTAGGATGTAGAGTGTAGGGTGTACAAAGTAGAATGTAGGGTATATGATGTAGAGTGTAACGTTTAGGGTATATGATCTAGAGTGTAGGCTTTAGGGTATATGATGTAAAGTGTAGGGTTTAGGATATATGATGTAGAGTGTAGGGTTTAGGGTATATGATGTAGAGTGTAGGGTTTAGGGTATATGATGTAGAGTGTAGGGTTTAGGGTATATGATGTAGAGTGTAGGGTTTAGGATATATGATGTAGAGTGTAGATTATAGGGTATATGATGTAGAGTGTAGGGTTTAGGGTATATGATGAAGAGTGTAGGGTTTAGGATATATGATGTAGAGTGTAGGGTATCAGGTATATGATGTAGAGTGTAGGGTATAGGTTGTAGAATGTAGAGTGTACGGTATAGGGTGTAGGATGTAGAGTGTAGGGTATACGATGTAGAATGTAGAGTGTAGGGTTTAGGGTATATGATGTAGAGTGTAGGGTTTAGGGTATATGATGTAGGGTTTAGGATATATGATGCAGAGTGTAGGGTTTAGGGTATATGATGTAGAGTGTAGGATTTAGGGTATATGATGTAGAGTGTAGGATTTAGGGTATATGATGTAGAGTGTAGGGTTTAGGATATATGATGTAGAGTGTAGGGTTTAGGATATATGATGTAGAATGTAGGGTTTAGGGTATATGATGTAGAGTGTAGGGTTTAGGGTATATGATGTAGAGTGTAGGGTTTAGGGTATATGATGTAGAGTGTAGGGTTTAGGGTATATGATGTAGAGTGTAGGGTTTAGGATATATGATGTAGAATGTAGGGTTTAGGGTATATGATGTAGAGTGTAGGGTTTAGGGTATATGATGTAGAGTGTAGGGTTTAGGATATATGATGTAGAGTGTAGGGTTTAGGATATATGATGTAGAATGTAGGGTGTAGGGTATATGATGTAGAGTGTAGGGTTTAGGGTATATGATGTAGAGTGTAGGGTTTAGGGTATATGATGTAGAATGTAGGGTTTAGGGTATATGATGTAGAGTGTAGGGTTTAGGATATATGATGTAGAGTGTAGGGTTTAGGATATATGATGTAGAATGTAGGGTTTAGGGTATATCATGTAGAGTGTAGGGTTTAGGGTATATGATGTAGAGTGTAGGGTTTAGGATATATGATGAGTGTAGGGTTTAGGGTATAGATACTTGGCTGAACTTTTAAAGTATTTAGTTACACAATACAATCTGTACTAGGTTGATATTAATATAGAAAAAAGGTACAAGGTTGCACACAGACTGGAATTATTTAGTCATCTATCTGTTCATTATTGGTCAGGAATGTGGTGGGGAGCGTAGGCACACACAGAAGGATTAGAGGTTGAGGAGAATGGCTTTGTAAATTAATAGATGCCTACATGAAAAGGGTTCAACTAAGAGAGAGAGAGAGAGAGAAAGAGAGAGAGAGAGAAAGAGAAGGCTATTTGTGTAAGGGAAAGAGGAGAAGCAAGCTGAGCAAACACAGGTGTGTTCGAATGCTACACTGAAAGCCGTTACCGAACGTGAAGGTCAGAGCTGAGCATCATTTCATCAAAGGCTTCACAGAAGCTACCTCAGAGCCATTTGCATACAAAGGAAATCGGGCAAAGAAGAATATTTTACAACAACCTTTTAGGACAATGACGCCTCTTTACGTTCCATCAACTTTCACCTCTCCATCTACTTTCCATCAGTTAGAACGTCTGAATGGATCAGGAGCAGTCTGGAGTTCAAATAGAAGTTATTTGTATGTGTGTGAAGTGTGTTCCAGGGTGTGCTCATGGTATCTAAGCTGTACTACAGTAGATTCTTTTTCCTGCCTAACCAGAGCAGATTATCGGTTTCACTTCTCCTTTACATGTCTTTCAGCGTCTAATGTTATATTTATTCATTATGATGTCCAAGCCTCAAGCAGAACAAAAAATCTGGACCTAAAGGACTAAGTCATACATTTCAATTATTAAACCATTACGCCATACAGCATATCAGATACCATATTGATGGTTTTTGAAAGACACATGCATGTCCCTGAAACAGTTTGTTTCTCCAAAAATTCAGCTGAAATACTTCTTGTAAAACTTGCCAAAGGAGGTGTTCACTGGTTGATTTCTTTATCACAGAGCATTTATCAAAATATTTCGAGACTAGTTTTGTAACACGCCAACAGATGGCAGCACAAAGTTGCACACACAGTCACATGAAGCACCGACCTTCATAACTCAGTGTGCCAAAAGACATCATCCTGTGTACAGCAGGAGCTGTGCAGCTGGTGCTATTCTGACCCACATGCGTTATCAAGTCTGTGGTTTCATCACAGACAGCAAGTTAGAACAAAGAGCAAACGTGAAATTCTGCGTAAAACTGGGCAAATCCAAGAGCAGAAGAACATCACTGGAAGACGACGAGAGATCAAAAAGACCTTTAACAAGCTAAACCCCGAAAACCATTCGGCAACTTGTGCATGATGAGTGTCGGCGAACAATCCGCACGATCTCACTTCCGCACCCGCCTTCTTCCCGAAGATGAAAATTAAGCGCCGAAGGTGAAGAAGAAAAGACTTGCTGGACACATTCCAGAACAAGGCTGGGATCCCTGTGTTGCTGTGCAAGGGGCCTATTTTGAAGGTGATAGTGTGGAAACGAAAATAAAGTAGACAGAGCCCGTCTCGAAAACTTTTGACACCACCTTGTATATCATATTGGATATGTGTTACACCGTCTGGGATACAGTGAAGCACCTAAATTACTGAAAAGATGCTGACGTTATGAAAAAGTGGCAAGGTGAACAGACTTATGGAAACCCGACCCTTCTGATCACGCAGAGAACAATGTCCTCATTGTAAATCATGGTAGTGGTGGTGGTGGTGTCATGCTGAGACTCAGCAGGACATCATACATAGTGCTGCTTTCAAGAGTCATTTAAAAGTTATACAGACAGAGCTTAAGTATATAACTTAATGTACTCATGTCAGCACAAGTTCTGTTGCAATACTGACTGTTTTTAAAAGCAGTAATTACAGGCTAACTATGGTAAGGAACTTATGCAATATAGAACCCAGAACAGCTATTATTATCCTGGAAGAACGGATATGTGTAACACCAACTCTGGGTATTTAGCAGGAACTTGCATTAGTGCAAATAATAAAGTGCAAAATGATGTTTCCCAACCAGGAGGTGTGAAAGTGGACCACCAACAGTAATGAATGACTGTGTAATGATTGTGTAGCACACTCTGATCCTGAATCTCTCACACAACAGGTCCTTTTTTGGAGCTCAAACATCAAACTGCATAAGTAAAGAAATAAACAGATTTAATTTAATCATCTACTAGTTATAAGTTACTGTCTGTTAAAAAAAAGTGCATCATAGAGGGATTTATATCATAATAATAATAATATTGGTATATAGTCTGACCTCCTAAAAACACCAACCAAAACATTCACACCAAATATGAGAAGCTTTCAGAGAACCATTAAACCAAACAATAAACAACTTATCATAGAACACAAACAAGTAACAGAACAATGAATCACCACACCAAATAACCTTTACAGTTGTGTTCAAAATTATTCAACCCCCAATGCTGTAAATGGTTTTAGGGAATTTAGTGTACATTTGTAATTGTATTCAGAATGAATGAATGAATGAACCCCTTAAAGACTACCACTCTGAAGAACAGAGGTTCAATGAAGTGTTTTCAATCAGGTATTGAAAACACCTGTGGATATCAGGGAGCAGCAATAAAGCCTAATAAGCACCAATTAGGCAGCTTTAAAATGACTGTGATACTCAGCTCCTTCTAGACATTTACTGGTGTGGTTACAAACATGGTGAGGTCAAGAGAATGGTCCAGGAAGACAAGAGAACAGGTGATTACTCTTCACAGGGAGGGCAATGGCTATAAGAAGATTGCAAAGATGTTAAACATACCAAGAGACACCATAGGAAGCATCATTCGCAAATTTAAGGCAAAGGGCACTGTTGAAACGCTACCTGGTCGTGGCAGAAAGAAGATGCTGACTTCGACTGCTGTGCGCTACCTGAAGCGTAGAGTGGAGAAAAGTCCCCGTGTGACTGCTGAGGAACTGAGAAAAGATTTGTCAGATGTGGGTACTGAAGTTTCTGCTCAGACAATACGGCGCACCCTGCGTAATGAAGGCCTCCATGCCAGAACTCCCAGGCGCACCCCCTTGCTGTCCCCAAAGAATAAGAAGAGTCGACTGCAGTATGCCAAAAGTCATGTGGACAAACCACAGAAGTTTTGGGATAGTGTTCTGTGGACTGATGAAACAAAATTAGAACTGTTTGGGCCCATGGATCAACGCTATGTTTGGAGGAGGAAGAACAAGGCCTATGAAGAAAAGAACACCTTGCCTACTGTGAAGCATGGCGGGGGGTCAATCATGCTTTGGGGCTGTTTTGCTTCTGCAGGTACTGGGAAGCTTCAGCGTGTGCAAGGTACCATGAATTCTCTTCAGTACCAGGAGATATTGGATGACAATGTGATGCAGTCCGTCACAAACCTGAGGCTTGGAAGACGTTGGACCTTTCAACAGGACAATGATCCCAAGCATACCTCCAAGTCCACTAGAGCATGGTTGCAGATTAAAGGCTGGAACATTTTGAAGTGGCCATCGCAGTCACCAGACTTAAATCCGATTGAGAACCTCTGGTGGGACTTAAAGAAAGCAGTTGCAGTGCGCAAGCCTAAGAATGTGACTGAACTGGAGGCTTTTGCCCATGATGAATGGGCGAAGATACCCGTAGATCGCTGCAAGACACTTGTGTCAAGCTATGCTTCACGTTTAAAAGCTGTTATAACTGTAAAAGGATGTTGTACTAAGTACTAAGATTGAATGTCACTTGGGGGTTAAATAAAACTGATAATGATGTGAGCTCAGAAAAGACATTTGTGGTTATTTCATTATAAATGTTATGTTATATTTGTCTGACCTACACGTGCCTCTTTGATTTAATTGTAAGCAGGATGACTGAATGATCATAATCAATGTCAAACCGACCAAAACAATCAACTTCAGTGGGGGTTGAATAATTTTGAACACAACTGTACATCAAACAACACATCAAAGAACCTATACACCAAAAATCAAAGAACCTACACACCAAACATCACATCCATGAACCTATACAACAAAACAACACATCAGAGAACCTACACATTAAAGATTAAAGAATGTATCCACCAAACACCACATCAAAAAACCTATACACGAAACAACACACCGAAACACCTATACACCAAACATTAGATAACCTATACACATCAAATAACCTATACACGAAACATCACATTAAATAAACTATACACCAAACATCAAAGAAACTATACACATCAAATAACCATACACGAAACATCACATTAAATAAACTATACACCAAACATCAAAGAAACTATACATGAAACAACACCAAACACCAAACATCACATCAAAGAACCTATACACCAAACATCTAAAAATCTATACACATCAAATAACCTATACACCAAACATTACATTAAAGAAACTATACACCAAACATCAAAGAAACTATACATGAAACAACACACAGAAACACCAAACATCACATCAAAGAACCTATACACCAAACATCAAAAAACTATACAGCAAACAGCACATCAAAAAACCCATACACAAAAAACACCTATACATCAAATAACCTATACACCAAAAATCACATCAAAGAACTAAAACACTTCAAAAAACCTATACACCATCATTATTTTTGAAAGAATCCATTAAATGAAAGTCATCTCTATCCCACAGTGTTCAAACTCACCTATTTCCACAATAACCTGCTACCCAGAGCTAGGTTTATCACCAGCATTAGCTAAAATAACCAGCTCTCTAGCATTAGATTGTATCACTAAAAGCTTCACATGCCACTACTGAATCCTCTAATTTCAGAAGCTGTCGATTGTTTTAGTAATAGTGCTGACTGAGCTCAGTTTTTATACAGAATCACAGTCTCTGGTTCTAGATCCTAAATAAAACACTGCAAAAAATTCCCACAGAAATCTGTACAAACAAATCCGAATCATCAGCAGAGGGAAGTGGAAACGTAAACGGGGTCATTTGGATGAGGATCAGGGTGAAGATCAGAGTGAATAACATAGTGGGTTAAAGGTCAAGTCCTCCCCAGGAGCCACTTCTAGTTGCTCTAAAGGCTTCAAAGCCTCATGAGACCTTAATAACTCTGACCCAGGATCAGCTTTTCCTCTCTCCGCTTTAATGAGTCTCGTTACCACGGCCTGCTCGGCTGATCCGGGATCCACACGGGAGACGATTTCCGCCAGCGAGGCTTCAAAGTGAGCCGTGGGTCCGGCGTGCTGTGCTGCGTGGGGGAACCGCTGGGCCTGAGAACAACCTTGAAGATTAGAGGATCAGGACTGCGGGTGATTCACAGCCACGACTTTACACAGCGCAGGAGCTTCATCCAAAAACACACGGAATATACTGTGAGCTTCCTCAGGATTTCATAGACAAGACACCACAAATGAACGGACAGATTCCACCAATGCTCTCGAATAAAAAATGTGTGTTCAGAGAGAGAGATACAATTTTGTTCATCCAGTGAGGTTTCTCCAACAACCATGTTCATTTGCAAATTTATGGAAGGAGTCTCCAGTGCAGGAGCTTTATAGCTGTCAGATATTAAGTGCAACTACAAATGGATAAAAAGTCATTGTAATCATTAAAAAACTGCTGGAATCAAACACACTTTTGTAGGAAAATAATCAACTTAGTGGTGGAGACTATATGGATGGAGATCTCTTCAATAGGAAACCACTCGCTGCAGCTGAGGATGTTCTCCACATGAAGGTAACTATGAAGGGTAGAACCATGAAGATGGATTTGGACTTGGTTTAATGGCTGAAGACTGGAGTCTCCATGAACACTGAACTGTGATGGAACTATAATGCATGGACAATCGGTGTTCCCTTTTCTGGTTCCTCTCGAGGTTCCTTCCTCATGAAGTCTGATTGTGGAGGGAAACCAATAGGATTGTGTGAAGTACACGGTTAATAAATAACCAGACTGATCCAGCACTCGTGATTGATTGCTCACGTGATTATTTCTGCTCACGTTTGTACAGATTTACACTTTGATTTGAAACCAGACTCCCTATTAGCAGTAATGTAGTCTTACCAGATAAACACGTCTTTATTTGATTATTTTTAATTCACTGAAACGGCTACAAATTCCACCTGGCCAAGGTGCAGTGTGGGTTCATACGAGATTACATCTAACAGACAAACACATACACATACACACACACACACACACTTTCAGTATTACACACACTTCTGCAGTATTATTTCATCCCTTTCTAAAACCCAGTCTTTCATTTTCATCCCCTTGTCTCCAGTCTTCCATGCCATTCAATTCTAATTCCTTTTTTACTTTGTCTTTGGTTTTCTTCCTCACATCATTTATTACTTGTCATTTATTATGCTTTACTCTTTCCTTCCATTTTTTTTTACTTTTCTCCAGTGTACTTCTTTCCAACTTTCCTTTTTCCGTGTTTCCCTCGTTTCTTCCCTTTGCATTTCTTTTTGTTTCCCTCCTTTCACTTACATCCTTATTCTGTGGTGTGAATTTGGTATGTGTGGTGTAAATTTGGTATGTGTGTAAATCTGGTAGGTGTGGTGTGAATTTGGTATGTCTGGTGTAAATCCGGTATGTGTGGTGTAAATCTGGTAGGTGTGGTGTAAATTTGGTAGGTGTGGTGTAAATTTGGTAGGTGTTGTGTAAATCCGGTAGGTGTGGTGTAAATCCGGTAGGTGTGGTGTAAATTTGGTGTGGTGTAAATTTGGTAGGTGTGGTGTAAATTTGGTAGGTGTGGTGTAAATCCGGTATGTGTGGTGTAACTCTGGTATGTGTGGTGTAACTCTGGTAGGTGTGGTGTAAATCCGGTGTGTGTGGTGTAAATCTGGTATGTGTGGTGTAAATCTAGTGTGTTAAACAAAGTCGTCTCTGTGCTGAGTGAGATGTGAACTACAGTCGGTTCAATGCTAATGTGCTGCTTTCACAGAGCTGCCATTCGCCACTGTGTGTGTGTGTGTGTGTGTGTGTGTGTGTAAGATATTTGCTTATGTACTGACACAAGTATTACTCTGTGATTATGTGTGTGTGTGTGTGTGTGTGTGTGTGTGTGCACGTGTGTGTGTGTATGTGTGCACGTGTGTGAAAGACAGAGATTTGCATTTGTACATGTTGACCATTTGGCAGACACAAGGATCATTGTGAATTTGCGTTATAATAAACTTACACACACACTCACTCACACACACACACACACACACACACACACACACACACACACACACACACACACACACACACACACACACTCCTGTGAGGAAGAACTCGGATAGTTCCGGAGTTTCGCTGGGTCTGATAAACTGGATGAATAATGAGATCAGTGTACAGTGCAGTGTAATGGTTTCTCACTCCTCTCTCGCCATTTTTATTTCTTAAATGATCATTATTTTTTATTTAAGGAGAGATCTATAGTAGCTCTGTCTGATCAGAGTGTAGTTTGAAATATGTGTAGTTATAATTTGAAAGGTTGTGTGACCTTCATCATGAGGAAGGAACCTTCAGAGGAACCTGACGCTAATGGGGAACCTCGTCCTGACCACTGAATGTCCATTCATTACAGTTCCATCATAGACGGTGTGAGAGGTGTGTTGTGTGTGTAAGAGAGTGATAAGGGTGGTGACCGTGTGTAAGAGGGTGATGAAGGTGGTGTCGGTGTGTACATTTACATTTACATTCGCAGCATTTAGCAGACGCCCTTATCCAGAGCGACGTACAAAAGTGCTGTGAGTCTCTAGTAATGTATAAATCTACACTGGTACACAAGATTACAAACTTAATATAAATATAACTCTTGAATTCTACAAACTTGGAAAGTGTTAATTTAAGTGTTTCAGGATGAGGTAGGTCTTCATTTGTCGCTTGAAGATAGTCAGGGACTCTGCTGTACGGACATCTAGGGGAAGTTCATTCCACCACCTCGGTGCCAGAACAGAGAAGAGCCTTGAAGTGTACTTACCTCTCATTCTGAGAGAAGGTGGTACCAGTCGAGCAGTGCTGGAGGATCTCAAACAGCGTGGTGCAGTGCGAGATGTGATGAGGTCACTGAGGTAAGATGGTGCTGGTCCATTTTTGGCCTTGTAGGCAAGCATCAGTGTTTTGAATCTGATACGTGCAGCTGCGTTTTGGATCATTTGCAGTGGACGAATAGCGTTTAAGGGAAGACCTTCTAGCAGAGAGTTGCAGTAGTCAAGTCTTGAATTGACAAGAGACTGAACAAGCACCTGGGCAGCCTGTATGGACAGAAATGGTCGAATCCTTCGGATGTTATAGAGAAGAAATCGACAAGAACGAGCAACATTAGTGACATATGGGAAGAAGGACAGTTCATTGTCCATAGTTACCCCAAGGTTACGAGCAGTGGCTGAAGGGGAGAGCAGAGAGTCCTGAAGTGTTATTTGGAGATCTTGACCTGGGGATGAATCACCTGGGATGACCAGCAGTTCTGTTTTGCTGGGGTTGAGTTTTAGTTGGTGAGCACTCATCCATAAAGATATGTCTGTCAAGCATGCTGAGATCCGAGTGGAAGCTGTAGTATCTGACGGAGGGAAAGAAAAGTTTAGTTGAGTGTCATCTGCATAGCAGTGATAAGAAAACCCATGTGAGGATATGACTTCACCAATGGAGTGGGTATAGAGGGAGAAAAGGAGGGGACCAAGTACCGAGCCTTGTGGGACACCAGTGGTGAGTCTGCACGGCGCAGATGTGGAGCCCCTCCATGTACCTGGTATGAGCGACCTTGCAGGTAGGAAGCAAACCATTCCCGCCCTGTTCCGCAGATACCAAGGCTCACGGTAGCCACGGTGATACCGGTCTGTAGTTGTTGATGTCTGATGGATCCAGAGCAGGTTTCTTCAAGATGAGAATAACCCTTGCTTGATTGAAGGTAGTTGGTACATAGCCAGATGTTAATGACCCATTGATGATTGTGGAGATGAATTGCATGATCTTGTGTGATGGTCTGAAGCATAGTTAAAGGGATTGGATCCAGAGGACAGGTGGTGGGATTGCAAGTTTGGATGACTTGCAGTATCTCATCTTCTGTTAAGGTTGAGAAGCTTGACAGAGACGTAGTGGATTGTCGGCTGTTTTGTGTAGTCATTGTTAGGGAGGAAGTGA
>NC_060890.1:25914499-25944499 GCF_014805685.1 Silurus meridionalis
GTGATTCATCTTGACGCCCCCTTCTGGGTGGAGATCTCTTCAACTAGAGACCACTCTGTGTGAGGATGGTTCCACATCCACAGCCTAAAGATCCAAAACGTTTCTGAGCAACTCAAGAACTTTGAGGATGGGTTTGGACTTGAATTAATATCAACATTCTTCTGCAATGGTTCAGGACCACAGTTTGCATGTCAATCACTGAACACCTCAACAATGATGGAACTGTAATGAATACACATTCAGTGGTGAGGATGAGGTTCCCTTTAGAGTCAGGTTCCTCTCAAGGTTTCTTCCACATGATGTCTCAGGGAGTTGACTTACAATTATAAGGAACCAACTTATATTTTTTATACGACTTTATAACCTCTGTATATTTGTTAAGCTGCTTTGAAACAATGTTTATTGTAAAAAGTAGAGGTCGATTGATTAATTGGTTTTGCTGATTAATCGGCACTGATAGTTGATGCTGGAACTATCGGCAAAAATCCATATCTATATCGATAGTTTTTCCGGGTTGTGTCTGAGAAGGTCCCCTTTCGTTACACAGTAAGAGAGCGGCCTCTAGAGTCGAATCACTGACTGTTTGTTTAGACACTGAGACGCTGCACCTCATTCATGCAAACTATAAACAATCCTTCTAACTGCTGGTCAGTGACGGTACTGCAGGGGGTCAGCAAATTAACACAATCACAATATTTTGTTAAAAAAAAAACATTGGTAAGAACATCAAGAAAAAAGATTTCATTTTAAAAATATTATAATTATTACATTAAAGTTATATTAAGATTAAAGTTCATGTAAATGTATAATTGTCCACCTGATCGTAAAAGGAAAATGTATAAAACTGCAAATTTATTAAAATAAAAGACCACTGTTAACAACTTAATAAATTGTGATTTTAACTGCCAAATATGTTTATAATGCAAACATCTTTTTGAAATATATAAAAATATAGAGACAATGAGGCATGTACAACAACAGAGTTCTTAATACACAGTGGTGTGAAAAAGTGTTTGCCCCTTCCTGATTTCTTATTTTTTTCTGCATGTTTGTCACACATTAATGTTTTAGATCATCAAACTAATTTAAATATTAGTAAAAGAGAACACAAGTGAACACAACATGCAGATTTTAAATTAAGGCTTTTTATTATTGATGGAAAACAAAATCCAAAACTACATGGCCCTGTGTGAAAAAGTGTTTGTCCCACTGTTAAAACTGTGGTTTATCACACCTGAGTGTAATTTCTCTCACCACACACAGGCCTGATTACTGCCACACCTGTTCACAATCAAGAAATCTCTTAAATAGGACCTGCCTGACAAAGTGAAGTAGACCAAAAGATCCTCAAAAGCAAGACAGCATGCTAAGATTGAAATTATAAAGTTATAAAGCTGTTTTTAAAGCTTTAAGACTCCAGTGAACCACAGTAAGAGCCATTATTCACAAATGGCAAAAACATGGAACAGTGGAGAACCTTCCCAGAAACGGCCGACTAAAATTACCCCAAGAGCACAGCGACGATTAATCCAAGAGATCACAACAACATCCAAAGAACTGCAGGCCTCACTTGCCTCAGTTAAGGTCAGTGTTCATGACTCCACCATAAGAAAGAGACTGAATGGTCTGCATGGTAGAGTTCCAAGACCAAAACTGCTGCTGAGCAAAAAGAACATAAAGACTCGTCTCAGTTTTGCCAGAAAACATCTTGATGATCCCCAAGACTTTTGGAGAAAGACTCTGTGGACTGACGAGACAAAAGTTTAACTTTTGGAGTTTAACAAGGAGTTTGTCCCATTACGTCTGGTGTAAAAGTAACACCGCATTTCAGAAAAAGAACACCATACGAACAGTAAAATATGGTGGTGGTAGTGTGATGGTCTGGGGCTGTTTTGCTGCTTCAGGACCTAGAAGACTTGCTGTGACAAATGGAACCATGAATTCTGCTGTTTACTAAAAAATCCTGAAGGAAAATGTCTGGCCATCTGTTCGTGACCTTGAGCTGAAGTGAACTGAAGTGAAGTGAGAGGGTTCTGCAGCAGGACAATGATCCAAAACACACCAGCAAGTCCACCTCTGAATGGCAGAAGAACAACAAAATGAAGACTTTGGAGTGTCCTAGTCAAAGTCCTGACCTGAATCCCATAGAGATGCTGTGACATGACCTTAAAAAGGTGGTTTATGCTTGAAATCCCTCCAATGTGTATGAATTACAATGTGTCTGAATTACAACAATTCTGCATAGATGAGTGACCAGATGATTTCTCCACAGCGCTGTAACAGACTCAGTGCAAGTTATCACAAACGCTTGAAAGCAGCTGTTGATGCTAAGGGTGGCCCAAACAGTTATTAGGTTTAGGGGGCAAATACTTTTTCACACAGGGCCATGTAGTTTTGGACTTAGTTTTCCCTCAATAATAAAAACCTTCATTTAAAAACTGCATGTTGTGTTCACTAGTGTTATCTTTTACTAATATTTAAATTAGTTTGATTATCTGAAACATTAAACTGTGAAAACATGCAAAAGAAATAAGAAATCAGGGATTTAATTTTATGCATACTGTGTAATGACCTTCTCGGACGCAACCCGGAAAAACTGTTGGTATGTTACAAACAGAATCTTACTGTAAAGCGTTACCATTTCACATAAACCCAAACAGTCGTGCTTTGAAATGGCCATCTTTAAATGTCTTTATAATGTCCACAGCATTAGATTTATTTTTTATTTATGTAATAAAGTTCTGTACTATTTTTTCAAAGTGTCATTGTTTTTTTTAATCCAGTATCTATTTGAAAAACTATCGGTTATTTAATCGGTTATTGGCGAGTACGATCCAATCTCGCTTTCTGTAAAAATGATTAATTAATAGTTTGGAAAACAGTGCTAGTTCTTATTATTAGTAGTAGTTGTTCAGTTCATCTATATATTTGTTTTTTTCCAAAAGCAATTTATTTGCAGCATACAAGAATTTTAGGAAAACGAATAAAGATGAACTAAACTATTAAGAATAAGAATAACAACTAGCACAATATTTTTCACTATTAATAAATTAGTAAAAAAATAAAACAATTAATGAATGACATCATGCTTTTTATTCATTTATAGTAACGATCTAACAAAATGTAGTAGAAACGATCTAACAAAATGCCTTTGGCTTCACCCAAAACCTGTCCATGGTATATCTGGGCCATAGTCATCTGCTTCCTCCCTGTAATTTTGCTTCCTTTTAAAATCTTTGAGTTTCACATTTAAAGAATGAAACCAACACAACAATGAAAATGATAACATCAACAATTATATTATTATTATTACTATTATTATTATTGTACATTTTTATTGTACCTTTTTTGCTCGACCTCAGTGCAGCTTTTCACACCATTGATCAAATCTCCTGCTTGTTAGACTTGAGAACATTGTTGGAATAAAGGGGACAGCTCTCTCCTGGCTCAGGTCTTATCTGACTGATCGCTATCAGTTTGTTGATGTAAATGCTGAGTTCTCCACACTCTCTGAGGTAAAGTTTGGTGTTCCTCAAGGACCTGTCTTAGGCCCACTGCTTTTCTCTTTATATCTGCTGCCTCTTGGTGAAATTATTCATAAACATGGGATTCGCTTTGATTGCTATGCTGATGATACACAGCTGTATATTTCAGCAAAGCCAGATGAGAGAGATCAGCTTAACAATGTTGAGGAGTGTGTAAAGGACATTAGACAGTGGATGCTTGATAACTTTCTTCTGCTCAACTCAGATAAGACGGAAGTACTTTTACTAGGACCACATGCAGCTAGAAATAAACTTTCCGATTCTGTAGCATCTCTGGATGGTGTTTCTGTTTCAGTGTGTACAGCAGTCAAAGACCTTGGTGTCATTATTGACTTGAGTCTTTCCTTTGAGGCTCATGTGAATAATATCACCAGGATCGCCTTCTTTCACCTCAGAAATATTGCTAAGATTAGAAATATGATGTTGTTACAGGATGCAGAAAAACTAGTTCATGCTTTTGTAACATCTAGATTAGACTACTGTAACGCTTTACTGTCTGGGTGTTGGAGTAAGTGCAGAAATAAGCTTCAGTTAGTTCAGAATGCAGCAGCAAGAGTCCACATTAGATCTAGAAAATATGAGCACATCAGCCCTGTTTTAATCATCTACACTGCTCCCAATTACATCTCACACTGAATATAAAATACTACTACTCACGTATAAAGCACTTAACGCTCTCACACCGCAGTATCTGAGTGAACTTCTGTACCAGTATGATCCTCCATGCCTACTTAGATCAAAAGGTGCAGGCTATTTGTTGGTACCTCAAATAATGAAGACTCCAGCAGGGGGCAGATGTTTCTCTTATTAACCCCACAGTTATAGAACAACCTTCCAATCAGTGTTCGGGACTCAGACACAGTCTCAGTGTTCAAGTCGAGGCTGAACACATTTATTTAGTGGAGTCTTTAGTCAGTAGGTGTTTGTGAGGTAAAGAAGCAGATCTGGAGGGATCATGGATATGGAGTGTTTGGTGAACTGGGATATTTGTATGCTGTCGTCTCCTCACTCTCACACATCAGGTTTGTTGACGGTGGTGTGGTGGGTCGTCTCATCACAAATATCCTTTCATACAACAATAAGGACACATAATAATCCATATCCATATAAATAATGACAGTTTTAAACTTGAGCTTCCATCAGTGAACAAAAATTATGGAACCTTCATGAATGAACATTTGGTGTTGAGGATGAGCACAGGTTCCCTTTTGAGGTTTTTTCCTCTGGTTGGAGATCTCTTCTAGTGGAAATCACTCGCTGCAGCTGAGAATATTCTCTACATGAAGACCCATGAGGTTACTGTGAAGAGGTAGAATCATAAAGGTGGATTTGGAATTGAGAGCTGGAGTCTCTGTGTTTTCCACTTAGGTGTTAATCAGTAAACAGTAATATTTGACCTCAACAATGATGGAACTGTAATGAATGGACATTCGGTGGTGGGGATGAGGAGGGGGTTCCTTTTTGGAGTCTGGTTCCTCTCAGGGTTTCTTCCTCATGAAGTCTCAGGGAAATTTTCCTCGCCAGTGTAAATTTTATATTTGATCAAATTCATTTTATAAACATATACATTTATTAAATCACCATATACAGTATTATTCAATAACCAGTGACTATAAATTACTCTCACACACATCCACACACTCCCACACCCACACCCGGGTGATATTCACCTCCAGAGCTTTCATATAAACTCCGACGTCCAGCTTCAGGCCGTCTGTCTCCTTATAATAACGTCTAGAGCACAGGAATGTAGTGTTAATACACTGATATCAAGTAGAACAATGTGTGTGAGACAATCTTTACCCTCTGCCCATGGAGAAGAGCAGCGGTTTCTCCAGTGAGATGAGGATCTGAAACGCAGTGTTCATGTTCTGGTAAGAGAAATTATCGGCAGCATCTCCAATAACCACGCAGTTGGAATTGAATTTATCCACACTGTCAAACTCTGGGAGCAAATCTGTAACAAATCACACACACACACACACACACTTGCATATGTTGTGAAAGTTATAGAAATTGAGGCAGCTGAGAGTCTGCAGTCTGACAATGACTGTGTGTGCGTTATTGTGAACGTTATACCGTCATGCACCAGTAGGTGGGGTCGGAGGCAGCGCTCCTTCAGGATAGCTACTACAGCCGGGGCGGGGGAGAAAACCTCTCTGACATCGATGTCGAAGCCCATGCG
The DNA here is from genome assembly GCF_014805685.1 of Silurus meridionalis. Classification (NCBI taxonomy): domain Eukaryota; kingdom Metazoa; phylum Chordata; class Actinopteri; order Siluriformes; family Siluridae; genus Silurus; species Silurus meridionalis. The sequence goes on from NC_060890.1 coordinate 25,920,230, forward strand.
CTTTAGCTTCCCTACAAACTTCTCTCTCGTGGCTTGAGTTTCATTCGTACAGAAACGTAGCTGCAGGTCTGACGATTTTAACCTGCGTGACACAAAACATTTAGTTTCACTACCTCTATTTAATAACAGTATCCCATTAAAAGTGTTCAAATGTATAGTCCTTTATAGTGTTTTATACAGGACACTCAATAACAAGGAGTTTCTATGGGACAGAAAGTGCACTATGTACCTCTAACACCATTATTTACCACAAACAGGGTATAAAATTTCACCGTACCCTAAGTGCACTTCAGTGAACATGAATCAAGATCTTTCATACACCATATATGATTCAAAATCCAAGCCCCATGTCACATTTATATAAAAAATACAGCGAAAATACAGCACTATGCCAAATTCCTGATTTTTATCTTAGAACACCGTTCTGATTTCACCCCCTCTAGTGGCTGTAGTGCACTATTGCAGGCTCCATCTCAGCTGAGTTTATGTAGATATGTATATTTCAGGGCCGGTTCTAGACATTTGAGGGGCCCTGCACTATCATTTCTAACCTTTTTATGTATGCAAACCTGTTATCAATACTTTTATATATCAACTATGTATTTATAATTACTGTTTTTATAAATAAATAAGTTCAAAACAAAAAAAAGAAAGGTCATCTGGACCAGCTCTTCTTCTTCTTCTTCTTCTGATCTCTGTGTGAAATCATGAACCTTTACCCAACCACGAGCCCAGAATCCGACCTGGATGTGGACTCGAGAAAAGGAACTCCAATAGTTGTTGAAATAATAAACTGTAGGAGCTTATTACAGACCCGGTCTTCACCTGGGAACTTATTACAGACCCAGTCTTCACCCGGGAACTTATTACAGACCCTGTGTACACCTGGGAACTTATTACAGACCCGGTCTACACCCGGGAACTTATTACAGACCCTGTGTACACCCGGGAACTTATTACAGACCCTGTGTGCACCCGGGAACTTATTACAGACCCTGTGTACACCCAGGAACTTATTACAGACCCTGTGTACACCCAGGAACTTATTACAGACCCTGTGTACACCCCAGGGAACTTATTACAGACCCGGTCCACACCCGGGAACTTAGTACAGACCCGGTCTACACCCGGGAACTTATTACAGACCCGGTTTACACCCGGGAACTTATTACAGACACGGTCTACTCCTAATTATAAACCCAATTTAGAATCCTATATAAGGACACTCAATAATCCATATCCTTCTCTTGCTCTCTCTCGCTCTCTCTCTCTCAGTCGAGTTAAACATGCTCCTGAGGTTCCAGTGGCCACTGTTTCTGCTTCTCTCCTCTCTTCTGATCTACTCACTTTCTCCTGGCCTGCCTCTGGATGATGTTCTCTACGATTGGAGGCGACTCTGTGCAGATGTTGTTTCATCAGCGCCCTGGGGCCAGTTGTTCGAAAAGTTTAATATAGATCAAAATGATCCGGATTTGGAAATCACAACATATCACAAAGTGGGCTACCAGCTATGTAAAGAACAGGTAGAAGAGCCAACATGGGGTCACTGTAAGAGTTTTTTTATTCTTTTTATTATTTAAAAATAACAAACATCCACTTCCATTCATCATTTTTTATGATTGGCTGCAGTTTGGTCAGCTTGATTTGTTCCTCTGCCAGGAGTATCTGTGCTTCTGCTCTTGTCTCTGGTTTTAGAAGTAATTAATAGGCATCATTATTATTCAGCAAAGGATGCTTCAAGCCTCTTTTCTGCGCTCCTGTGACTGCTGGCTCTACCAGTGAGGATCCAGGTTGTATTTCAATAATAGGGCTGAGATCCAGAATGAATGTTTCCTCTGCATTAGGAGGAACTGGCTCACTTTCCTCTACAATCGTAGGCTCACCAACCCCTACAACACCTTGAATCCCGAGTTCTCACCTCCAATAATGCCCAGAACCACATCTGTGTATTCACCTTTCTTAAAGGGTTTGTTGCCTGTTTGGGTGTTTTTTGCTTCAGCAAGGTCCTTTGTTGTTCTGGCCCTCAGATTCTTCCATCTAAATTGCACTTTCTCCAAGGTCCTCTTCTGGCCAGACCCCTTTGCACTCACATTCTGGGTGATTTCAACCCAAATGTCTTTCTTCCTTTTTGTTAGTCACCATTCCACCCGCAACAGAGCTTCCTACTATTGAGGCATAATGGCACTTAACACCCTCCAGCAGTGCATCGGTTTCTGCAACAGTGAAATTAGGTCCTTTTGAGTCCATGGTTCCACCTCATCTGTTGCAGTGAACATAGTATTTAGAGGCTTTGGGCATGATTGATTTCATTGAAAACAAGCCACAGCACGTCAGCCAATCGGTGTGTGGGTATTTGACAGCCATCTTATATTCAGCCTTTCTCAGAGGACTTAGAGAAAGGCACAGACATGGCAGGTGTGTCCATCGCTACCACCGTTTTAGTGGAAGAGGATACCGTCAAAGGGTGTATGTTGAGCATGCACAACCACTGGAGCAATACACCAGTGAAGAACTGTATGCTCGCTTTCGCTTTGGGAATGCTAATGTTAAGTACATTGCAGACCTTGTCAGGCCAAAACTTCAATGGAGAACCTGAAGGAGTCACAGTCTGTCTGTGGAAGAACATATTAGGAGACGGTGCCTGTCCACTCCTACCATGGCTGATGACTTCTTTTCTTGCAGCAAGCACACCTGCGCAGGCACGCTTCAACACTGCTCATTGCAAAACAAGATGTGCAATTGAACATTTAAATGGAGTTCTGAAGAGACGCTTTGCACGCCTTAACTACTTGCGAGTAGAACCACAGGAAGCAGGCAACATAATACTAGCGTGTGTCGTCCTGCACAACATCACTACCAGGCGCAATGTCCCTCTCTGTGATGATGTTTATGATGCACCAGAGCCTGTTGAAGAACTAGACCAACCTCTGGCATTCTGTCAGAATGAGGGACGGATTGGACGTATAGTAAGGGATGCAATTATTAGACATTATTTTTGACAGGCTCATCTCTGATAATTGTTTCTTTGAAATGAATATACCGTGATGAATGACAGAAAAATGGAATATATTATTTTTGTTTGTTATTGAAATCTGTTTGGGGGATTATTTATATTTCATTAGTTTTACTTTACTATACCGAATAGCTTAATTGGTAGCCCGTGTCTACTATATCTACTTTATCACTGTTACAACGGTTACACAAGTCAAGTGCAAAATATAAATAAAAGTATATACACTAAATGATACAAATGTATCGTTTGACCAATTTTAAAGTTTTACTACATTTTCCTCCTGGAATCCACCTTGAAATCCAACCCCCTGTTGGGATCAGGATAATCCTGTGTTTTTGGATCAAAGTTCTCCAAATCCTACTGACAAGTTTTGAACAACACAAACTGAAGGTTTGATCCAGATTTAAACTAGGATTGGATTATGTGATCTAATCCGATTTCAGAGTCCTTCTTTCCCTTTTGAACAACCCATTTTCAAGATTTGATCCAATCCGATAACCAGAATCTGATCAGCTTACCTTTGAACAACTGACCCCTGGGCCCGGTTTTTCAAAAGTAATCCACTAGGATTTTGGATAACGGATTGGATCAAATCTTGAAAATGGGTTTTTCCAAAAGAAAAAACGGATTACATAATCGGATTAGATCATGTAATCCAATCTTGGTTTTGATCCGGATCAAACCTTTAGTTTGGGTTTTTCAGAAGTTTTTTGTAGGATTTGGATCACTTTGATCCAAAAAATCTGGATTAAACTGATCCCATCAGAAGGGTGGATTCAGCGTGGATTCCATGCCCAAAATGTAATGAAAACTTTAAAAATGTATCAAATAATACTATATTTGGATCATGCAGTATCTTACAAGATATCCTATTTATTCATAAGGTTTTAATTTTATTTGTTCATCCGTCAAGCTACAGTGATTAGGTAGGCTTTAACTTATTCAGCCTTTCAGTATAGGCCTACAGCAAAGTAGAAAGAGTTTGGCCTCATACAATAATCCCCCAAACAGCTGTCAAAATTGACAAAAAACAATACATTTTATTCTGTCACTAATTGATATATATATATATATATATATATATATATATATATATATATATATATATATATATATATATATATATATTCTCATCGAAAATATTTTTGTTTTTAGAATATTTATTAGTGATGCATGCAATGATTACAGAATAACCCCAAAAATGCAAAGAATGGCAATCACTGATTTTTGAAATCCAAAACAATTCCAAATCAGAAATAGTGTCTAACTATTGCGTCCCTTGTTGCACGTCCTGTTTGCTCGTTCTGGCAGAATGCAGGAGGTTGGTTAGGGTCTCCAAGGGGCTCAGGTGCATCATTGTCAGCACAGAGAGGGACATTGCACTTAGTAGCGATGTTGTGCAGGACAATACAGGCAAGGGTTATGTTGCATGCTTTCTGTGGTTCCGCTCTCAGGTAGTTAAGGCATGCAAAGCGCCTCTTAAAAACTCCATTTAAACGCTCAATTGCACATCTTGCTCTGCAATGAGCAGTGTTGAAGCGATGCCTGCGCGGTGTATTTGCTGTTAGAAAAGGAGTCATCAGCCATGGTAGGAGTGGGTAGGCACTGTCTCCTAATATTATGCCATCCGGTCGGTTGGTTTGGAGGTCTCTATATAGAGCGCTCTCCCTCAGGATGCGTGCATCATGGACAGACCCAGGCCACTTGACAACACAGTTGGTGATGATGAGGTAAGCATCACACACAAGTTGGACATTGATGCTGTGCCTCACCTTTCTGTTTATAAACTCCCATTCATTCTCACGAGGTGCTTGTATATGCACATTTGTGCAGTCGATTGCTCCAATAGTATTGGGCATATTCCCCAAAAGAAAAAAGCTGCGCTTGGTCTGGGCAATCTGGTTGTCCTTTGGAAAAGAAACAAATTCATTGACCAGGCTGGCCAGTGCGATTAACACATCTCTCACCACATCACACACAGCTGATTTCACCACTCCCATATAGTCACCAACAACCTGATAGAAAGTCCCACATGCATAAAATCGGAAAACAATGAGGATCTGGTCTTCCACAGACCGTGACTCCTTTGGGTTCTGTGTTGAAGTTTTGGCCTGAGAAGGTTCACAAGGTACTCTATATCAGCTTTCCCAAAGCGAAACCGGACATACAGCTCCTCAGTGGTGTATTGCTCCAGTGGCTTGGTACGTTCAGTATACACCCTTTGACGGTATCCTCTCCTGGCAAAGTGGTGGTGGCGGTGGACAACACCTGCCATTTCACTATCTTTCTGTGAATCCTCTGAGAAAGGCTGATTTATATAGCTGTGTAGTTGGTCTTTTCAGACACACCTATTACCACTGATTAGTTTTGGCTTGTGTTCAATTGAGGCAATTGGACCCAAGGCCTATAATTGATGAATAATGTTCACTAGTAAAGCAACGGAACCATGGACTCAAGAAGCTGTAACTTTACTGCTGCTGAAACCAATGCACTACTAGAGGGTGTTCGGTGCCATTATGGAACAATAGTGGGAAGTTTTAATTCTGCTAAGAATACCAACAAAAAGAAAAATTATGTTTGGATTTTAATCACAGAAAATGTGAATGCCATAGGGTCTGGCCAGAGGAGGACCACAGACCAAATCAAATTGCGGTGGAAGAATCTTAAGGCCAGGGCAACAAAGGACCATGCTGAAGCCAAAAACCCACAAACAGGCAACAAGCCATTTAAGAGGGGAGATTACACAGATGTGGTCCTCGACATCATTGGAGGTGAGAAGTCGCAAGCTCTCCATGGTATTCAAGGTGTTGTAGGGGATAGCAAGCCTTGGATTGAGGAGGAGGAGGAGAATCTGCCAGTTCCTCCTGAGGCTGATCCAGAGAGCGTATTTATATTGAATCTCAGCTCTGTTCCTGAGGAAGAAGCTGGATCCTCATTGGTTGAGCCAGTGGTAGTTGCCACAGGATCTCAGAGCAAAGGCTTGAAGTGCCCTTCATCAAACAAAGATGATTACAAGGCACTTCTGCAAAAAGAGACTAAAAGGGCAGAAGCACAGCTTCATCTGGCAGTGGAACAACTGACTCTGACCAAACTGCAGCAAACCAAGGCCAGACTTGAGATCCGCCTCCTAAAGGCTACGCTCAGACAAGCTGGTCTCTCCAAATCAGATGAGGAAGTCTGAAATTATTGTGGAGTATTTGACATTAAGTCTTTTTTTTTAAATTCAATACATCTATATTTGAAACTTGTTATAAATATCCTCAAATGTACAGTGTTTGTGTTGTAGGTCTCAGATGAGCGGACTGCTGGAAGAGGATGGGGTGGGGTTTTTCTTGTGTTTAGTTTCTTTTAAATGTGTGTGTTTTTATTTCAAATAATAATAAAAAAACTTATATTGACACCACACTGGCTATTCTACTTGTTGCTCTTTACATATCTATAGTTCTACATTGTGATTTCCTATCCTGTTTGAGCACTGGATATCCAGATTTGGTGATCGTGAAAAGTTCCTATACGGATCAGATTGATCCAATCCGATGTTGCTTTGAAAAACTGGCTCAAGAAGTAAGGTGGATTACGTGATCACGTATCGCAAAAAAAGGATTACTAAATCCGGATCAATTTTATCCGGATTAAACCTTTTGAAAAACCGGGCCCTGGAGATCCATTAGATTTCAGAGAAAGAACAGGAATTTGGATTTGGACTGTAGTTAATGTCAACAGTCTGCTACACTGATTCAGGACTACAGTTTGCTTCTGATCTCCATCACTGCACCTCAACATCATTTATCTGTAATAAATGGACATTCGGTACAACCCAGATGAGGATGAGGTTCCCTCTTGAGTCTGGTTCCTCTCAAGGTTTCTTCCTTATACCATCTCAGGGAGTTTTTTCTTCACCACAGTCGCCACCGGCTTGTTCATCAGGGACAAACTTACACTTATAAAAAACATAAACTAAACTTTCTTACGGCTTCTCCCGTTAGGCGTCGCCACAGCGGATCGTCCGCACATTTGGCACGTTTTTACGCTGGATGCCCTTCCTAATGCAACCCTCCCCATTTATGGAACAGTCTGTTGTCCCCTCATGTTTTAAACAGTCCACCATTGTTCCTGTCCCGAAGAAACCCCAGCCCGCCTGCCTCAATGACTACCGCCCTGTAGCTTTGACCTCAGTAGTGATGAAGTGCTTCGAGAGACTGGTCAGAGACTTCATCACTGCATCACTACCAGACACACTGGACCCATTTCAGTTTGCGTACCGTCAGAACCGCTCTACTGAGGACACCATTGCTCATCTCCTCCACACCACAATGAGCCACCTGGACCAAAGAAACGGGAATTATGCAAAGATGTTGTTCGTGGACTACAGTTCAGCGTTTAACACCATAATTCCCTCCACACTCACCTCTAAGTTGGAGGTCCTGGGACTCAGCCAGCCGCTGTGTCAATCGATCTCTAACTTCCTGACAGACAGACCACAAGCCGTACGGGTGGGAAAACACACCTCATCCACCCTCACCCTCAGCACTGGAGCTCCCCAGGGTTGTGTTCTGAGCCCCCTGCTGTACTCGCTGTACACATATGACTGTGTGGCCACATCCAACTCCACCACCATCATCAAGTTTGCTGACGACACTGTTGTGGTGGGCCTGATCAACAACAACGACGAGACGGCCTACCTACAGGAGGTTAAAAACCTGGAGCGATGGTGCCAGTAGAATAACCTTCTCCTGAACGTCAGCAAGACTAAGAAGTTGATCGTAGACTTCAGCACGAAGCAGGAGCGGTCATACCAACCGCTAAACAACTGCGGGACTCCAGTGGAAAGAGTGGAAAGTTTCCGGTACCTTGGTGTTCACATCACACAGGACCTGTCTTGGTCCTGTCACACTAACACCCTGGTGAAGAAGGCCGGCAGTGTCTTTACCATCTGAGACGCTTAAAGGACATTAAACTACCCTCTCAGGTGCTAAAGACTTTCTACACCTGCACCATTGAGAGCGTCCTGACGGGTAGCATCACTTCCTGGTTTGGGAACAGCACCATGCAGGACAGGCGAGTCCTTCAGAGGGTGGTGCGTTCAGCTGAACGTACCATCCACACCAAGCTCCCTGACCTGCAGGACATCTACAGCACACGGTGCAGGACCAGAGCCAGGAAGATTGTGAAGGACCTCAGCCATCCCAACAATGGACTCTTTTCTTTGTTGCGTTCAGGGAAACGCTCCCGCTCCCTGAAAGCGAACACAGAGAGAATGAGGAGGAGTTTCTTCCCACAGGCCATTCGGAGTTTAAACCAGGAGACACCCAGGATCTAAAAACTGGTCCACTCTCTCCATCATCACACTTCTTCTCTGTACATACCTCACCTTTCGCACCACGTCACTTTAAACTCTGGACTTGCACAGCAAAGTGCACTTTATATTTATTTATTTTATACCATACCGCACACGGACACTTACGGACCCTTACACCACACCATACTGCACACGGACACTTTATAGACAACCCACCACTAAAATTGTCTATTGTTAACACTTTTTTAAACATTGTTTACTGTTTCACTGTCTACTGCCATAAGAATTTTTTTGTATATACATTTTTCTCATATCTTATATATCCTTTATATCTTTATTCTTATATTTTATTTTATATAGTTTTTTATACTTTATACTTTATTTATCTGCTTCTTTTCTTTTTCCCCATCCTATTCCCCTCATGCCGGACCGTCATATAAAGCATTTCACTGCATGTCGTACCCTGTATGTATGTGATGAATAAAATTTGATTTGATTTGATCTGTGTAAAGCTGCTTTGAGACAATGTTCATTGTTAAACTCGTTATACAAATAAAAATGAATTGAATTTAGACCCAGGCTCCAGTTTTAGACTCTTATTAGGGCACTTAGAAGCTTAATAATGGACTTTTAGGTATCTGTAGTGCACTATACAGGGTGTCCAATAGAATGGTATATGAGTTCACTTTCTCTCTGGAGAACACGTGCATTAAATATGGAATTGAAACGTATTTAAAAACTATATTGTGCACTAGATATGGAGTGGACATGTTTTACATTCACTTATAATGCACTATATACACATAATTACACGTTTTGTGCACTTGTATGAGAGAAACAGGTGCCGAATTCCAAATAGCGTCCTATTAATCCTGTAGTGCACTAGATAGGGTGCACCCTTCATTGGGTTATACCCTAGATAGTGAACTTGTGTAGGATATAAACAACGGTTTGTAACTAAGCCATTCGCTCACCCTAAGATTTTTGGTTTTGTTTTTAAAATTAGAGTATTTCATGTTTAACAAAAACCTTCTGACGGCCTCCACGGAGCCCTCAATCGGCACTCCTCCGCCTTCTCCGCTGTCGTATAAGACGCCACACATGTCTAAAATCACTCCCTTCATCTCTCTCACACACCGCGGCCACTGGTCCGCCATGATGACGGCCCGGGATGCGCTTCTGCGCATGCGCTAAACCGGACGTCCTGTAATGTGTACTTTTCTTTATTTGCCGGTTAAATTATATTTCAATACAAAAAGGCAAATTAAGAAAACATAACATGGAAATAAAATATTAATTTGAACAATCCTGAGAGAATTGCTGATATGGGAAGAAGGTGATAAAGAATCGTGCGACTGACATGAAAGGCGTCGCAGACTATTACGTCATCAACACGCGATCCTCCCTGTATTACCACCTGTCACTAAAAAAACACAGTCAGGGGTATGAACTAGTTATATATATTATACAATTCCAAAAATATCAAATAAATGACAGTTTTAAGGTATTTGGAAAACACTGGTCTTTTTCTTTTAAGTTTTTCTGAATGGCTCGCCTCCCTGGTTACCATAGCAACGATCCAAACAGAGGAGGTTTTTAACAGTGATGCTTCCAAACCCTCACCAAACACAATCTAAACATCATCCACATCGAATAACCACATTTTTCCAGGCTTTTACGGATGTAATTGTAGACATCCAGACTACAATAAATATTTTACCACATCTCTCACACAGACGCACTTCATCATAATAATACACACCTGGACAAGGTTCTTCAGGTAAACATTTGATGTTCAAAAATTGAGTCAAAACTTGTTGCCTCACTTGTCTGATTTAAGAGCTCTGGGTTTTCCCCTCGTTATCATCTATTATTTAGCTTTTCTAAATATCTAAACGTCGGAAGCCCCAAGAAGCCATGCATTATAATATTTAAATTTTTTCTTGTTATTACATCTTAACGATCTTGACATAACAAACATCGTTTCTTCGTGATCACGACTTAATTATTGTGTATTCGTTATAACCATTATGGTCATTATCCACGATGCTGCCTCTGAAACATGTTCTTATGCCGAATACACCGGAAAATGAAATACTGATCAGGGAAAATGATTCGAGATGCAGCTTTGTGATCGGAGCCATTTGTGGCGGCGTTATGTTGAAATCACGAGAAAATTAATTCGTGATCACGAGAAAACGAGAAAATAAAAAGATAACGTATGGCCTCATAAAACTTCTGTTCTAGACTGTTCTGTTTTAAACTTGAAAAGTTTGTTTTGACGGCTCCTGCTTTAAAAACCGGCACAACCGAAAATGCTGAAGGACCAGACATGTGTAATATCACAACGTGTTTGTTCATGTTCACACCAGGGAAAGAATATAAACATATATGGCATGACAGTGTGATTCTGGGGTGTGTGTGTGTGTGTGTGTGTGTGTGTGTGTGTGTGTGTGGTGGATTCAATTCTACGAATTTTAGTGTAGTTCCAAAAGGACAAGGAAATATAAATCTCTTAATTCATCTCTTAATATAATCGATTAATTGAAAGAACACCTTTATAAATGAACAATGTTTTGTACATTTTGAAGTGGGCGTGTATGTGGTATTTATGCCCAGTCAGTGTTTCTATCTCTTACGCTAACATTCACACAGTTACATTCAATGTAACAGTATTTGACCTAATACATCGACTTACATTTAATCACAGGATCATTTTAACACGGTGTGTTCTAGCTACAGAGAAAATAAACTAAGAACCATTCTGAAATTCTTTACTGATTTTGTACAAAATTCGAAAATAGTCTGGAAGTGTGTATAGAAGTCTGGAAGTGTGTTTGGGAGTCTGGAAGTGTGTTTGGGAGTCTGGAAGTGTGTATAGAAGTCTGGAAGTGTGTATAGAAGTCTGGAAGTGTGTGTCTGGAAGTGTGTATAGAAGTCTGGAAGTATGTTTGGAAGTCTGGAAGTGTGTGTGGAAGTCTGGAAGTGTGTTTGAAAGTCTGGAAGTGTGTATAGAAGTCTGGAAGTGTATTTGGAAGTCTGGAAGTGTGTATAGAAGTCTAGAAGTGTGTATAGAAGTCTGGAAGTGTGTTTGGGAGTCTGAAAGAGTGTTTGGAAGTCTGAATGGGTGTTTGGAAGTCTGGAAGTGTGTGTGGAAATCTGGAAGTGTGTTTGGGAGTCTGAAAGAGTGTTTGGAAGTCTGAATGGGTGTTTGGAAGTCTGGAAGTGTGTGTGGAAATCTGGAAGTCTGGAGTCTCCTTAAATCCGAGGAATGAGTTGAGTAATAAGCTGAGAAACGAGTTAAGAGACGAGCGAGAAATGAGCTGAGAAATGACATGAGAAACTTACAGCTCTGCGAGAACCTACAACAATTCACTGTTAACGTGATGGATACAGAAAAGTAATTGACACTATTGTATGGTCTCTCACACGCAGACCAATGAAATTACGATAATAAGAGTGAATAATACGCTTTAGTGATCCGAATCAGCGATTTAAACTCTTGAACCGAATCAGTTTTATTTGTAAATCATTTATTCTGCTTTCTGAACCGACACTCATCCTTAACCCTGTGTGTTCTGTGATTGTTGTTGTATGTAGCACCAGGGTTTAATAGGAACGTTGTTCCATGTCACTGTGTACTGCGTCAGAGATATACGGTTAAAATCACAATAAAAGCTTCGTGACTTGAACGATTCATTATTATAACAATCTACTACAACACTTTTTTTATAAACTTGCAAAGTAAATTTTGATTGTTTCCACACAGAAAACTGCTCCAAGGCTTACAAAAATTTTAAAGATTATTGGAAATAGTGTTACAACATCCAGTGGATAAACATCAGGGTGAGTAACTGATAGAATTTCTGTTTTCTATGTTCATTATGACAGATTCATACAGACTTCAGAATCATACAAAACAGAAAACAGAAAACACCATAAAAAAACTGGATGGTTAGCGGACGTCCTGAGTTTCTCTACACCAGGGGTCACCAACATGGTGCCTGCGGGGACCACACGAGTCGCCCGGGGGATTTTCTACTTTTCTTTTTTAAATCACACTTGCATTGGTGTAAATTTAGCTGGTCTCCACGTTGATTTTGATATGTTACGTAATTGATAATCAGTACAAACATGATGCAACGTAGTGCAGGATTTGTTAAAAATTGTTAGTGTCCGGTGAAAATGTAAATACTTGGGGAGATTTCTAGAAATAAAGTTTTGCATATTGATATTGATCTGTTTCCTACTCTGTTAAATCATTGTTGATAATAATTGTGAAAAATCATTAACATGATCAGTGTCTTTACATAGACGAATAGCATTCATTAATAATAATAACATATAATTAAAGGTAAATTGAGCAAATTTGGTATTTCAGAAGTATCGACCTGGAAGCCCTTCACATTAATCAGTACCCAAAAAGTAGCTCTGAGTTATAAAAAGTTTGGTGACCCCCTGATCTACACCATTCTTCCGTTTATACATCGACCTGATGCGCGGTGAGTCAGAACTCCTGAGTCGCTCAGTGACCTTCATTATTTTTATTTACTTAGTAACGCATATCATTTTAAATGTAGCGAAGTACAAATACTTCAAACAAAAAGTTCCAGTTAAATTACAGTTTAAAAACAAATACTTGAAAAAGTAAATGTAATTCTTTACTTTCATGCTTTTAATTGCCGGATGTTTGCATCATGTTTGCGGATTCTGGTGTTTGATTTGAGACTCGGCGCATAAACAAATAAACAAATAAACAAATGAACAAACAAATGTTTAGTGATTGGGAATAATTTCTCGGTGGAGTTTATTTGATTTCTTTTTTTATATCCGAGTAAAGAAAAGACGTCGCGAATGAACACGTGTTGCATCAAAGGTTTCAATTTCGCTTCTTTTATGTTTGTTTATTTAATAAAAAACGGTCAAACACGCACGCATCGATCGCACGTTAATAAGATTTGTGCGGTTAAAATGTATCTGCGTTGAGACGTTATTGACGTGTACGTTTTAACAGCCTTGATAAGAAATATATATTTATATATAATGTAAGGATGCTGGGTATATATGACAGGAAAAATTGAATGAGAAATAAAAACAAACACGTCATTAATCTACATCATTCTGCACGACATGGTGAAGCCACGCCCCCTCTCACTCGTCCTCGCAAGTTTCCTCCTTCTTGCGTCATGCAGCCCACGTGACTAGCGCTAGACCTCACGGCTCGGCAGTGCGCATGCGCAGAACCACGCGGTGGAAAAAAACCCTTCTCTCTCTCTCTCCATCCGTACACAGGCTGTGTTCTGTAGACGGGCTTCCCGAGGACCGCGCTCTTTCTCCAGGTAACACACACCACCCTCATCTCTGTGTTTTATCTCATCAGAGAACCTGTTATTTATAAACCCGTGTAAAGAAGATGTTTGAGATGTTCTTCATGTTAATGATGATGATGATGATGATGGTGATGATGAAGATGATTGCGCCCGTGTCCACCCGCATTGATCTTCTGCTCCATGATCTCCAACAATGTTTACTATTTCTCCAAATCAGCTTTTTCTACTTTTAATTAGACTCGATCTCATTCATTAATTAGTGTGAACTCATAAATGATTTGGGATCCTGATCATTAACCAGTAATAACATTCATCTAATCATCATCATGATCTTCAGAATAAAATCCATCATCATCATCAGGGTAGTTTTATTCCGAGTTTTATTGTTTTTGGTTTGTCTTCAAACCTGACTTTTTCTCTACATGACCAAGAATGAACCGTTTCTAGTGTATCAGATGAAACACTGAGCTGAAGTGTTGCTGTTATTCTCATTTACATCTTTTTTTTTTTTTTCCTGTTTAAATCTGAGAGAGGAATCAGGATCGGAAAGACTCCGTGACGTCACGAGTGTATTTGCATATTTATTGGAATGATTCTTTTTTTCTTTTTTTTTTTTTGATAACACAAACGGAGCGTTTTGTTCCACGTGAAATTACAATGTTTTATTAAATATCAACAACAGATCTTTTTATCGTTGCGTTACGCTCGCTGACTCCTTGTCTGTCAAACTTCAGTGAGAAGCCCTGAAACTGGAGACTCCTTCCTTAATTCTTACTTTTTAATGTAAAACTCGAGCACATATGAGATTCAATGGAAAGCGGATTCTGTGAATAACAAAATACTAGTTGTGTTGGAGCTGCTGTAGGAAATCATCAAACAGCTTTTAAGAAGTGTGTCTGTGTGTGTGTGTGTGTGTGTGTGTGTGTGTGTGTGTGTGTGTGTGAGAGAGAGAGAGAGAGAGATCACATAAACAGTTACCAATTGTTTTAGGTTTAACACACACACACACACACACACACACACACACACACACTCTTTCATGTGGGGGTGGACAGTGACACAGCTCAAATGAGGTTGTGTAAACAGACATTAAGCAGATTGACTGCGTGCGGCTCGGCTTTATTTCACTCCTTGCTACTGGACACAAAGTCACGTACACGCAGTTGCAGATATGCAGCAAAGACCTTGCAGTCACGTCCACACAGTCATACCCACAGTACATCCATACAGTCATACCCACAGTACACCCATACAGTCATACCCACAGTACATCCACACAGTCATACCCACAGTACATCCATACAGTCATACCCACAGTACATCCACACAATCATACCCACAGTACATCCACACAGTCATACCCACAGTACATCCATACAGTCATACCCACAGTACACAGTCATACCCACAGTACATCCACACAGTCATACCCACAGTACACCAATACCGTCATACCCACAGTACACAGTCATACCCACAGTACATCCATACAGTCATACCCACAGTACATCCACACAGTCATACCCACAGTACATCCACAGTCATACCCACAGTACATCCATACAGTCATACCACAGTACATCCATACAGTCATACCCACAGTACATCCACACAGTCATACCCACAGTACATCCATACAGTCATACCCACAGTACATCCATACAGTCATACCCACAGTACATCCATACAGTCATACCCACAGTACATCCATACAGTCATACCCACAGTACATCCATACAGTCATACCCACAGTACATCCACACAGTCATACCCACAGTACATCCATACAGTCATACCCACAGTACATCCATACAGTCATACCACAGTACACCCATACAGTCATACCCACAATACATCCACACAGTCATACCCACAGTACATCCATACAGTCATACCCACAGTACATCCATACAGTCATACCCACAGTACATCCACACAGTCATACCCACAGTACACCCATACAGTCATACCCACAGTACACAGTCATACCCACAGTACACCCATACAGTCATACCCACAGTACATCCACACAGTCATATCCACAGTACACCCATACAGTCATATTCACAGTACATCCACACAGTCGTACATCCATACAGTCATACCCACAGTACATCCGTGCAGTCATACCCACAGTACACCCATACAGTCATACCCACAGTACATCCACACAGTCGTACATCCATACAGTCATACCCACAGTACATCCGTACAGTCATACCCACAGTACATCCATACAGTCATACTCAAAGTACATCCATACAGTCACGTCCATACAGTCATACCTACACTACATCCATACAGTCATACCCACAGTACACCCAAACAGTCATACCTACAGTACATCCATACAGTCATACCCACAGTCACATCCATACAGTCGTACCACACTACACCCATGCAGTCATACCTACAGTACATCCATACAGTCACATCCATACAGTCATACCTACAGAACACCCATACAGTCATAACCACAGTACATCCATTCAGTCACACTAATACAGTCAAACCTACAGTACACCCATACAGTCATACCCACAGCAAACCCATACAATTATACCTACAGTACATCCATACAGTCACATCCATACAGTCATACCTACAGTACACCATACAGTCATACCCACAGTACATTCATACAGTCATACCTACAGTACACCCATACAGTCAAACCTACACTACATCCATACAGTCATACCCACAGTACACCCATACAGTCATACCTACAGTACATCCATACAGTCACACCCATACAGTCATACCCACAGTACATCCATACAGTCATAATCACAGTACACCCATACAGTCATACTCACAGTACACCCATACAGTCATACTCACAGTCCATCCATACAGTTACATCTATACAGTCATACCTACAGTACACCCATACAGTCATACCTACACTACATCCATACAGTCATACCTACAGTACACCCAAACAGTCATACCTACAGTACATCCATACAGT
This sequence comes from Silurus meridionalis, assembly GCF_014805685.1. Lineage (NCBI taxonomy): Eukaryota > Metazoa > Chordata > Actinopteri > Siluriformes > Siluridae > Silurus > Silurus meridionalis. The sequence goes on from NC_060890.1 coordinate 25,936,846, forward strand.
CATACCCACAGTACATCCATACAGTCATACCCACAGTACATCCACACAGTCATACCCACAGTACATCCATACAGTCATACCCACAGTACATCCATACAGTCATACCCACAGTACATCCATACAGTCATACCCACAGTACATCCATACAGTCATACCCACAGTACATCCACACAGTCATACCCACAGTACATCCATACAGTCATACCCACAGTACATCCATACAGTCATACCCACAGTACACCCATACAGTCATACCCACAATACATCCACACAGTCATACCCACAGTACATCCATACAGTCATACCCACAGTACATCCATACAGTCATACCACAGTACATCCACACAGTCATACCCACAGTACACCCATACAGTCATACCCACAGTACACAGTCATACCCACAGTACACCCATACAGTCATACCCACAGTACATCCACACAGTCATATCCACAGTACACCCATACAGTCATACCCACAGTACATCCACACAGTCGTACATCCATACAGTCATACCCACAGTACATCCGTGCAGTCATACCCACAGTACACCCATACAGTCATACCCACAGTACATCCACACAGTCGTACATCCATACAGTCATACCCACAGTACATCCATTACAGTCATACCCACAGTACATCCATACAGTCATACTCAAAGTACATCCATACAGTCACGTCCATACAGTCATACCTACACTACATCCATACAGTCATACCCACAGTACACCCAAACAGTCATACCTACAGTACATCCATACAGTCATACCCACAGTCACATCCATACAGTCGTACCCACACTACACCCATGCAGTCATACCTACAGTACATCCATACAGTCACATCCATACAGTCATACCTACAGAACACCCATACAGTCATAACCACAGTACATCCATTCAGTCACACTAATACAGTCAAACCTACAGTACACCCATACAGTCATACCCACAGCAAACCCATACAATTATACCTACAGTACATCCATACAGTCACATCCATACAGTCATACCTACAGTACACCATACAGTCATACCCACAGTACATTCATACAGTCATACCTACAGTACACCCATACAGTCAAACCTACACTACATCCATACAGTCATACCCACAGTACACCCATACAGTCATACCTACAGTACATCCATACAGTCACACCCATACAGTCATACCCACAGTACATCCATACAGTCATAATCACAGTACACCCATACAGTCATACTCACAGTACACCCATACAGTCATACTCACAGTCCATCCATACAGTTACATCTATACAGTCATACCTACAGTACACCCATACAGTCATACCTACACTACATCCATACAGTCATACCTACAGTACACCCAAACAGTCATACCTACAGTACATCCATACAGTCATACCCACAGTACATCCATACAGTCATACCCACAGTCACATCCATACAGTCATACCCACAGTACCTCATACAGTCATACCTACAGTACATCCATACAGTCATACCTACAGTACATTCATACAGTCATGCCTACAGTACATCCGTACAGTCATACCCACAGTACATCCATACAGTCACATCCATACAGTCATACCTACAGTACACCCATACAGTCATACCTACACTACATCCATACAGTCATACCCACAGTACACCCAAACAGTCATACCCACAGTACATCCATACAGTCATACCTACAATACATCCATACAGTCACATCCATACAGTCATACCTACAGTACACCCATACAGTCATACCTACACTACATCCATACAGTCATCCCCACAGTACACCCAAACAGTCATACCTACAGTACATCTATAGAGTAATACCTACAGTACATCCACACAGTCATACCAACAGTACATCCATACACTCACATCTATACAGTCATACCTACAGTACACCCACACAGTCATACCTACAGTACATCCATACAGTCATACCCACAGTACATACACACAGTCATACCCACAGTATATCCATACAGTCATACCTACAGTAGACCCACACAGTCATAACTACAGTAGGTCCACACAGTCACATCTATACAGTCATACCTACAGTACACCCACACAGTAATACCTACAGTACATCCATACAGTCATACCCACAGTACACCCATACAGTCATACCTACAGTACATCCATACAGTCACACCCATAGTCATACCCACAGTACATCCATACAGTCATACCTACAGTACACCCACACAGTCATACCTACAGTACATCCATACAGTCATACCCACAGTACATCCATACAGTTATACCTACAGTACATCCATACAGTCATACCCACAGTACATCCATACAGTCACATCCACTGTACACCCATACAGTCATACCTACAGTACATTCATACAGTCACACCCATAGTCATACCCACAGTACATCCATACAGTCATACCTACAGTACACCCATACAGTCATACCCACAGTACACCCATACAGTCATACCTACAGTACATACATACAGTCACGTCCACAAATCGCTTCCACGCAGTCGCAGTCGCATCCAGAAAGTCAAGATGATCACGTTGCAGCCGAATCAGGCGCAGTCACGCCGTTAAATTTCTACACATTTACATTCCGCTATTGTACACACACACACACGCACACACACACACACACAGATACAGTATTGTTTCCATAGTAACAGTTTTTTTAATGGGATCGCCTTTTAGCTACAACAGTAGGAAATCAGCTGCGGTGGTTTGTTTGTACACACGTTTTCATTACGTGAACAAAAGTTGTGTAATAACCAGTTTATTCATCTTGTGTTTAAAGTCCTATTTGAACCTGTGAGAGGTTTTTGTTTAGGAAACGCCCCCCCAGAATCACCTCACTGACACATCTGTGACGCCGTGACCTGTTTTTCCATGTGTGTGTGAGCGAGGCTTTATTTAGCTGTTGGCTGAGCGACAGTGGGTGTGTGTTGGGCCGTGTCGCCTGCAGCCTATCACCTTCCAGCTTTACCTGGAAATCGAGGTCACTCTGTGTGTGTGTTTGTGTGTGTGTTAAGTCTACAGATGCCTTTCTGGGAAAGTTTCAGCACGTTCTGAGCTTCACAGTTATGCAAATAATACACAGCTGTGTGTTAATAAGTAAAGAAAAAAAACTATTTGTGCACATGCACATTTCACAATAACATTAAAGAGAATTAAACAAAAATAAATCTAATTTATAAATATTAATCACAGTTTTTCAGATGATTACATTCTTTAAATAAAATTTTTCCTTTAAAAAAACAAAAGAAAAAAATAATACTATAACTTTGGTTCTGGCACATTTAGTGAAGTAAAGTAAATAAATACATTTATAACAAATTCTTTAAAAAAAAGTAGCACATTTTATTCCATTAATTTTTTTAATACATTTATTTACCCCACAATTTAAAAAGTAAATAAATAATTACAATAAAATAGATTTTCTAAATTAGATTATGTAAAAAAATCTTGTAAAAAGAATTCTCTCTTTTATACATTTTTTCCTCTTAAATCTTTTATTCCTTCCAACATAAAATAAAATAAACAAGAAATTAAACAAATAAGTTAAGTGAATAAATAAATAGATAAATTATTAAATTAGTCAAATAAAACAATAATAATCGAATTAGTAACACTAAAGAAATAAATGCAATACAATAAATAATTTATGTATATCAAAATAAAAAATGCATTTCGTTACAAGCGATTGAATAGAAGTTTATTTTTTTTAAATAAATACAATTATAAAGAAAATAAATAAATTGAAATTAAATGAATGAGAAATAAAATATTTATGCACAGTAAACTTTTTTCTCCTATTTTTAACATTTTAATAACCCGAACCTCGCCCCTCCCCTCCCCGCCCCCACCTCGCCCCACTTCACCCCTCCTCCCACTCATGTTTAAATATGGATAACATTTGAATTCTTTTTTTTCTTTTAAATGTAATAAAAAACATTCGTTTAATTTTATGCTTCTAATAAGTGTTAATTTTGTACTCTGAGATTGACGGGAAGTTTGAGGGAATGGTTGAGATGAACGTGGTGGTGGTGGTGGTGGTGCAGACTCGTCCCTCACTCTGATACCCGATCTGAAATTAGACACGTTTGAGCTCGGCTCAGCATATTTAAGCTCGGCTCTAAATTTTTCATTGACGTGTGTGTGTGTGTGTGTGTGTGTGTGTGTGTGTGTGTGTGTGTGTATTTAGCCGAGTGTGCTAATGAGTACCGGGGATTGGAGAAGAATGGGTGGAGTGTGTGCTCAGTAAATCCTGTACAGTCTCTGCTGTGAGAGGAAGCAGCTGATCATAAACCTGTAAACCTTCTAAAATCAGTTATAAACCAAAATCTTTAGATTTATATACACTTTGTGTCCAAAAGTTTGCAGACACCTGACCGTAAGTTTTATTCTCCATTTCTTTTTATAATGAACCCCACTCTTCTGGGAAGATGTTCCACAACAGCGGATCATCCATCTCCATACCCCCCTGTCCTCTACATCTGCCTCTTTCACACCAACTACCTGCATGTCTTCCTTCACCACATCCATAAACCTCCTCCTTGGTCTTTTCCTCCTTCCTGGTGGCTCCATCCTCAGCATTCTCCTACTGATATACCCCATGTCCCTCCTCTGCACATGTCCAAACCATCTCAATCTCACCTCCCTCACCTTGTCTCCAAAACGTCCTACATGCGCTGTCCCTCTAATAAACTAATTTCTAATCCTGTCCCTCGTTGTCACTCCCAATGAACATCTCAACATCTTCAGCTCTGCTGCCTCCAGCTCCACCTCCTGTCTTTTACTCAACACCACTGTCTCAAAACCATACAACATCTCAGGTCTCACCACAGTCCTATAAACTTTCCCTTTCACTCTCACAGATACTCTTTTATCACAAATCACTCCTGCTATCACTCTTCTCCACCCACTCCACCCTGCCTGCACTCTTTTCTTCACTTCTCTGACACACTCTCCATTACTCTGCACTGTTGAACCCAGGTACCTGAACTCCTCCACCTTCTCCACCTCTTCCTTTTATTCCCCTTCTCTCTAGCGCATACCTCCACCTCTCCAGGATCTTCTCCACCTGCTCGCTACTCTCACCACAAATCACAATATCATCCACAAACATCATAGTCCATGGAGACTCCTGTCTGACCTCGTACGTCAACCTGTCCATCACCACTGCAAACAGGAAAGGGCTTAGAGCCGATCCTTGATACAGTCCAACCTCCACCTTGAACCAGTCTGTTGTTCCTACTGCACACTTCACTGCTGTCACACTGTCCTCATACATGTCCTGCACCACCCTCACATACTTCCTCATACAATACCACAACTTCTCTCTCCACCTTGAATTTTCTGATTTAATTTCTGATTCGTGATCCACATATTTGATTTGGCACATGTTTTACGCTGGACGTCCTTCATAAAAACCTTCCTCATTTATCTGGGTTTGAGACTGACACTAAGTGTAACACTAATGACTGCGTTAACAAGACAAATTAAATAAGGAAAAAATTTATTATTATATGTTAATGTGAAATTATTTTATTTTATATATTTTAATGATGGACCCTTTTTTCCTCTCTCAGTACACAGGTATCACAATGAAGCGCATGCTGACTCACGTGAGCCGCTGGGCCACGCCCACCCTGAGCCGCGGCGCTCATTCCGGGATCCGCTCGTCCTCCACGGCCGTGTCGTACGCTAAACGTGACGAGAGGCTGCTCTCATCCGAGGAGGTGTACTCCCGAGAGGATCGATACGGAGCTCACAACTACCACCCCCTACCTGTCGCCCTGCAGAGAGGAGAGGGTGAGACCACGCCCACATCACTCCTCCTCCTTTTAAGATTATTATCATTGGTCAAAAATATGACTTTAATGTCTTCATTTATGAGGATTACATTTTAAACAATTAATAATCCATTGAATATTTTTTTAATTTTAATATGAATATTTGAATATCAGTTCTGCTTAATCATAATTATGTTAAATATTTACAATAATTGATCAGAGTTAAAAATGGAGGCTTTAGCAGTAAACCTAGAAAAAATTAATCCGAATTATAATTACTCGCAATGTAATAAAATATTCATAAAATAATAACTTTTTGAAAAAAATCTCGATTTAGAAACCAGAACAAATTTGAACAAAATGATTTGAATGATTTTAAAATAAAAAAAATGTATAATAATAATTAATAATAATAATAATAATAATATTTTCCATGGCGCCTTTAAAGTTACATCTCTTTTAATTGGAATAATAATATGTATATCCAAAAAAACAAATATGGAGGTGGATGATCGCTGTGGTGACACTGAAGAAGAAAAAGCCGATTTAAATTTTTTTGAAATGTTTTAAATAATTTAGAGCTGACTTCCTTAATGTTTAAATATTTTACCGTATTTTCCGGACTATAAGCCGCTACTTTTTTCCCACTCTTTGAACTCCGCGGCTTAAACAATGAAGCGGCAAATTTATGGATTTTTCCTGGGTTTTTCCCGATTTCACAAACTTCAAGCCAAAAAACTGAACCCCATAACATTAGACCAATGAAATTGCTGAATGGGTTCAGGTGAACCAATGAAACTCTTTATATTAAATCAGATGCGCTCCCACTGAATCGGCCGCACCACATCATAAATATGGATGATGTTCCTCTGATGTTTGACCTGCCGCTCACTCGGACTGTCTACAGGAAATGAGAATCATTCGTCACGCTGAAAACAACCGGGCATGAAAACACACTTCACCTGTGTTCTGAGCTGCACGGCATCGGGAGAAAAGATTCACCGATGGTGATTTTTAAACGCACGACGATGCCAAAAGATAAACTCTCGAGAGAAATAGTTGTGAAAGGAAGGAGGAAGACAGTGAACAATGACTTTCTTGGTAGGCTACTGTTTAGATACAAGCCGTGTAACAGACACTGTCTTTCATTAAAGCCTGTGTAAAGTTCATTAGTTTTAGTGTAGACAAAAATCTTTGTCAAATTCAGTGGGTGTGGCTTATATTAGGGTGCGTTTAATAGTCCGGAAATTACAGTATATATTTATATATTATTAATTATAAAGAGTTTCAAAGTAAGATAAAGGAGTCAGATATCTAATCTAAAACCTCTGAATCAGACGGATTGTTGAAAGGTTTTGCTTGAGGAAGTGAGTTCTGATTTGTTGTGGTTTCTATGGTAACAGCTCTTTCTCAGGGATAATGTGTAATAATAGTAATAGACAGTAAAGCGTGTAATTGAACGTTGTATCTTTGCAGTAAGTGTTCACACATCTTCATTACACGTGTGTCGTGTCCCAGGAGTTCACGTGTGGGACGTGGAGGGACGTCGGTATTTCGACTTCCTGAGTGCGTACAGCGCGGTGAATCAGGGTCACTGCCACCCGAAGATCGTGGCCGCGCTGAAGGAACAGGCCTCCAGACTCACGCTGACCTCCAGGGCGTTCTACAACAACGTGCTGGGAGAGTACGAGGAGTACATCACCTCTCTGTTCGGCTACAACAAAGTCCTGCCCATGAACACAGGTCTCTCACACACACACACACACACACACACACACACACACACACACACACACACACATACACACGTGAGGAGATACAGGAGGAACTGGTAAGAGTTTAGGAACAAGAAAAAAAGGAAAAAAGGATGGAGGAGTGTGT
>NC_060890.1:25949499-26006999 GCF_014805685.1 Silurus meridionalis
TCCCTTCATCCAACCTTTTATCTGTCCACCAAGTCAAAGAACACATTCATCTATCTGTCCATCTATTTATCTATCTTTTCATGCAGAAATCACATCTATTCACCTTGTCTACCACTCCATGCATCCATCCATGCATCCATCCATCCATCCAATTTATCATAATCTATGCAGAGAAACCATCCATCCCTCCATTTATCCTTCTTTCCCTTTATCCTTCCTTCTTAGAGAACCTATCCATCCCTCTATTTATCTTTGCAAAGGCCCATCCTGCCATCCATCCATCCATCTAATCCAGTCGTCTATTCATCCATGTATGTAGAAGATCCATTCATCCATTTTGTGAATATTTCCCTTCCTCTATCCATCCATCATAATCTATGCAGAGAATCCATCCATCCATCCATCCATCCATCCATCCATCCATCCGTAAAAACAATCATCCATTCGTCCATATATGCAGGGGACCTATTTATCCATTTTTGAGAACATTTCCATCCATCCCTCCATCGTTCCCTCTTTCCATCCATCCATCTATCCACAAATCCTTCACTCATCCACCCACACATACATAAACGTGTGCGAAGTGTCCATACCTCCACTATCCCATAATATTAACCTGTCTTATTATCCTGTGTGTGTGTGTGTGTGTGTGTGTGTGTGTGTGTGTGTGTGTGTGTTCTGATCCATTCAGGTCCTAGAAGAGGAAAAACTTGCGGAGAACGCCGAAAAAATGGGGAAGATTTTGAGGGCGGAGCTTAACAAGCTGCCCAAAGAGGTCGTCACGACAGTGCGAGGGAAAGGCCTCCTCAATGCCATCGTCATCAAGGAGACTAAAGGTCTCACACACACACACACACACACACACACACACACACTCACACACTGCGCACTCACATTTAAATATGCTAAACCCAACTCGTCTTTATTTTCCAGATTACGACGCGTGGCGCGTGTGCTTGCGTCTCCGCGACAACGGGCTGTTAGCCAAGCCCACTCACGGGCACATCATCCGGCTGGCCCCGCCCCTCATTGTTAAGGAAGACGAGATCAGAGAGTGTGCAGAAATCATCCAGAGAACCATCCTGTCCTTCTAAACGACTCCTCAATATACATCACACTTTAATCCAAACCTCACAACTACAGCGAGACCATTAACACGAGTATCAAAGAAGAAGAAAATCTAAAAGTGTGTATTGGAGGCGGATTATTTTGGGCCTCATCCTGCCTCAGAACTCAAATTACAAACAGAACGAATTAATCTAAAGAGAAAAGCTTTATGAGCATAAAATGCTTATGATTTATACATTTATTCACAATTAGCATGTGTTAGCAGGAGTTTGAAGGGTTACATCAATGTGTGTGTGTGTGTGTGTGTGTGTGTGTGTGTGTGTGTGTGTGTGTGTGTGTGTGTGTGTGTGTGTGTGTGTGTGTGTCCATAGTTTCATCAAAGGAAACTGTTAATTGCTATGATTGTAATGGACCGTATGTAGTAACGGACCTGAGATCTCAGCCACCGGTTTTGCGTCCTGTGTGATGTAGAGGTGTACGGATTGAACACACGCCGCTCACCTGGTGGCTGTAAAATTCGAACGGAACGACACGTGAGATCATTTCACGTTAAAATGAAGTGAAACAAAAGACGCAATAGACTGTATTCAGTCCACGTAAGCATGTATGGGTTTGGAACACAACCGTGGAGGAGCACGAAGCTCCGAGGTTACTTTACAGACGGAAGAAACGTAAAATCGTTACGTGGACGCAAATCGGCATGCAGAAACGAGGGTTTTACGTGAGTCCGCTAGGTGCGATTGCATCTATCAAGCTGCTTTTGATGTACACAAGAACCTCCTGATGAAGGCTAGCAAGAACCTGACGCTTAAAACTACCGTTTCAGCCTCACACACGTTATATACACACGTGTCATTGGTGTGTTTATGGCTCCGCCCACTACTAAGACAAGACTGATTTGTGTGTGTATATATTTCAGTCTAGTTTCCGAGCAGATTGGTGGGCGTGTCTTTGAATCAATTTATAAAATTGTAAAAGGTGAAAAGGAGTCTATCAGGATTTGCTGAATGATGTGGGCGGGGTCTATTATAGGGGCGGCGTCTATCAGGATTCTCCGAAGGATAGAGGTGGAGTCTCTGGATTCGCTAAAAGCAAAGTTCTCTGTGAAGGAAAGGGGGCAGAGTGTAGAGTTCTCTCTGTTAAGGGTGGAGCCTAATGTGCTTCTCTTGTTTAAAAATGGACTATGTGGGGGAAAAATGGAGTGTGTACTAAGTACTTGGTGTACTTTTGGTTAGAGGGCGGGGCTGTCTGAGTTCACGTTGTGAACTTTTTTTTGTGTGTAAAAGGTGGAGCTGGCGCAGGGCCATTTCTAGCCTTTTTGGCACCCTAGACGAGAATTCTGTTGCCACCCCCCCCAATGGCTCCGCCCTCCCACCACAATGCTCCGCCTCCACACCATAGAAATCAATTGCAAACTTCCATAAAAAGGTTAAACACATTTATTTAATCATTGCAAAATTGCCTGAATTCAAATATGGGAACATTATTTTGTATAATAAACTTCAGCAGAAGTGAGGGCGGAGCCTTCAGAACTCCATAAATGGTCTCAAAGACTGGTTCAGTCTGAAGAAAGAGATTTCAACCCAGAGTGAGGATCTACTGAGTACCGAGTGGAATGAAGTATAATTTATACCTAAAATATAAGTATTTAATGTGAACGATATGCCGGAGTGTGTGTGTGTGTGTGTGTGTGTGTGTGTGTGTGTGTGTGTGTGTGTGTGTGTGTGTGTGTGTGTGTGTGTGTATATGTGTGAGATGAGGATGGAATCCAGTTGCTCTGTATTTCTTTAAATTAAAGCAGATTCGAGAAATGAGCTTTTCGTATTTATTTGACTCTTTTGGAACAATTTCATACAAGTGAAGAAAAGATAAAGCGAAACAAATGTGAAGAAGAAGCAGCAGAACATGAACATGAAGACGCAGCAGAAGAAGACATCCAGCTATTTAACACATCTAAGTATCTTCAGAATGGAACCGTGAAGATATAAAGCAGACTTCAAGAATGACCTTCCAACACTCAATATTAAAAGTTCTTTACAGGTTCTTTTGGATAATTATTGTTTTTCTGATTCCATAAAGAAGGATAGGTTCTCCTGTGACCCTGGGCAGGTCACAATATACATGCTTCAATTGGGGAATATTATTAGAAGGTTTGGGGTTAGCTTCCACTGTTATGCTGATGATACCCAGCTATATTTCTCATCGTAACCAGGCGATATACTCAATTAACTCGGATAACAGTGTGTTAAAGAATTAAAAGACTGAATGACCCATAACTTTATTATTAAATTCTGATAAGACGGAGATTTTGCTCATCAGCCCAAAAACCAGTACACAGAAGCTCCAGCATTTCAACCTGCATTTCAGAATCAGGTTTATTGACCAAGTGTGTTGACACACAAGGAATTTGGTTCCAGCTGTTAATGACTCAAAGTACAGACATAAATTACACTATATGAGACAAACCAGACAAGACAATGTGAGACAATACAGACAGAACGAGTATTAAATAACGATACAGATTATATGACAGATCAGTGATGTACATAAAGGGTGAGTTCATGGTAGTGTAAATGACTATTGTGCGTCAGGTATGAGAAAGAGTTTACTTTAGAACTTTGTACAATATACAGCAGCAATAGTGTGTGTAACATAAACGGATGATGTGATGACTGGCAGTACTTATAGATGTGATATGAAGCAGGGAAAATAATTATGGTGAGTTGTTAATGAGGCTTAATGACTGGGGAAAGAAACTGTTCCTGTGTCTGGTGGTTTTGGTAAACAGAGTTCTGTAGCACCTGCCAGAAGGGAGGAGCTGAAAGATGTTGTGTCCAGGGTTTGAAGGATCAGTAGTGATTTTTACTTCCCGGTTTCTGGTTCTTGTATGTCAAGTCAAGTTTATTTCTATAGTGCTTTTCACAACAGACATTGCCTCAAAGCAGCTTTACAGAAATCAACAGTGAAGGTGAATGGTGTGTATTTATCCCTAATAAACAGCCATGGAGACTTTGGCAAGGAAAAACTCCCTTAGATGTTATAAGGAAGAAACCTTGAGAGGAACCAGACTCAAAAGGGGAACCCATCCTCATTTGGGTGACATCAAGAGTTTGATCATAAATCTTTCAACAATACAGAACACTGGAGAGTGAGAACTAACATGAGCACTGGAGTATAAGATTATAAGTAAGGTATGGTACAGGAGTGGGCAGGGGAGCACCAGGATTTTTTTCTGCTGTTTTAAATGTGTGTTGCAGTCTGTTCCTGTCCTGTGTTGTTGCTCCTCCAAACCAGATGGTGATTAATGAGCACAGGACTGATTCCATGATTGCTGTGTAAAACTGCACCAACAGCTCCTGTGGCAGACCAGACTTCCTTAATTGGCTTTAATAAGTACATCCTCTGCTGGGACTTTTTAAGAATTAGTTTATGTTGTACTCCCATTTCAGGTCTTGGGAAATACTTTCAAGGAAACTTAAAGTTCTTCACAGATGACACAGGGCTGTTGGATATTGTGAGGGGAGTAGTGTTGAAGGGTGTTTCCTAAAGTCCATCATCTCCACAGTTTTGAGTGTGTTTAGCTCTAGGTTGTTTTGACTGCACCATAGCACCAGCTGCTTCACCTCCTGCTCATATGCAGACTTGTTGCCATCTTGGATGAGTCTAATGAGCGTGGTGTCATCTGCAAATTTCAGGAGTTTGACAGTTGGGTCACTTGACGTGCAGTCGTTCTTATAGAGGGAGAATAGCAATGGGGAGAGGACACATCCCTGAGGAGCGCCAGTGCTGACTGTGCGAATACCGGAGGTAATGCCTGCCAGTCTCACCTGTTGTTTTCTGCCTGTCATGAAGCTGGTGATCCACTGACAGATGGCAGGGGGTATATTTTGTACGTCGCTCTGGATAAGGGCGTCTGCTAAATGCCACAAATGTAAATGTAAATGTAAAATGTATAGTGAGTTTTAGGAGTTTGGAGTGGAGAATTCCTGGAATTATTGTATTGAAAGCGGAACTAAAGTTGATAAACAGAATCCGGGCAATTTTTCCTAGGCAGTCAAGTTGTTGCAAATTGTAGTGCAGCCCCATGTTGACTGCATCAACCACTGATTTTGTTGCTTTGTAGGCAGACTGTGGGGGATCCAGAAGCTGTTCTGTCACCATTATTTAGGTGGGCCAATACCAGCTGCTCAAAGGTCTTTATGACGACAGATGTCAGAGCGACAGGCCTGTAGTCATTCAGTCCAGTAATGGAGGGTTTCTTGGGATGATTGTGGAGAGTTTAAAGCAGGAGTGGACCTCACACAGCTTCAGTGATGTGTTGAAGATATAGGTGAAGATAGTAGCCAGTTGGTCAGCACATGATTTGAGACAGGAGGGGGAGACACTGTCTGGGCCAGGAGCTTCCTTGTCTTCTGTCTCTAAAAGAGCCAATACACATCCTCTTCACAAATCGTGAGCGCAACTTGAGTGCTGGAAAGTGTTGTTAGAGGGTTCCCAGAGGTGTGATGGGGCAGACAATGGGCTGGGTTGGATGAGATGTGTGAGGATATTGTTCTCAAACCTGCAGTAGAAGGTGTTGAGGTCATTAGCTAGGTTTTTGTTTGCTTTAGTGGGGAGAGGTGGTCTCCTGTAGTCTGTGATATCTTGCAGGCCTTTCCACACTGATGCAGGATCGTTAGCTGAAAACCTGCTTTTTTTTGTCAGCAGGTTCCAGGCCTGCTTGTAGAGTGCTTTGTCCTCCCCCTCTGTCGCCATCTTCCTAAACCATGGCTTGTTGTAACTAAATTTGCAGAAGGTTTTGGTTGGCACACACACGTCTTCACAAAAACTGATGTAAGATGTCACAATGTCAGTCAGTTCATCCAGGCTGACAGTTCCAGCCTCAGAGATACTCCAATCAGTGCAGTCAACGCAGTGTTGTAGTTCCTGCTTTGCCTTACTGCCTTACTTTGTCTTCACTGTTTTGACCACAAGCGTAGCAGATTTTAGTTTCTGCCTGCATGTTGGAATAAACAAAGTTGGATGAACCAAGCAATGATCGGAGTTCCCCACAGCTGCCCCAGGTACAGAGCGATATGCATCCTTAAGAATGGTGCAGCAATGATCCAGTGTGTTTTTCTCTCTTGTGGGACAATTGATAAGCTGCCTGTATTTTGGAATTTCAAGTGTTAATTTTACTCTGTTAAAGTCTCCAAGGATAATAAAAAGAATCTCCGGATGTTTGTGCTCCAAGCTGGATATTTGGTTTGGCAGGTTTTGAAGTGAATCACTTATGTTGGCCTGCGGTGGGATGTAAACGCCGGTCAAAATAAATGAGGAAAATTCCCATGGTGAACAAAAGAAGGATGTTCTGTAACTACTAGTTCAACAGTAAAAGACCTGAGAGTTTTTTAGAGCAACTTGTCTTTTAAAAATCATATCAACCAATTTACAAAAACAGCTTCTTTAGAAATATTCCACTTTAGAAATATTGTTAAGCTAAGAAACATGTTGTCTATATCTGATGCAGAGAAGCTCGTCCATGCGTTCATGACCTCCAGACTGGACTACTGTAATGCATTACTGGGTGGATGTCCTGCATCATTAATAAACAAGCTTCAGTTAGTTCAGAATGCAACAGCCAGAGTTCTCACAAGTTCAAGAAAAAATCACCATATAACCCCAATCTTCTCATCCCTACACTGGCTTCCTGTTAAGTTTCGAATCCACTACAAACTACTGCTACTTACTTATTAAACACTAAATGTTTTATCTCCATGTATCTCTCCAGTCTTCTAACACGCTACAATCCGTCACGCTCCCTGAGATCTCAAAACTCTGAACTTCTAGTAGTTCCTAGAATAGCAAAGTCCACTAAAGGCGGTAGAACATTCTCACATTTAGCTCCTAAACTCTGGAACAGTCTTCCTGACAGTGTTTGGGGCTCAGACACACTCACCCAGTTTAAGTGCAGACTAAAAACATATCTTTTTAGCAACGCCTACACATAACGCACATCACATCATAACCTTGTGCTCCAGAACATCTGATCACATGCACATTATCAACTTGTGCTGTTCATATCATGAACAGCAGCTACGCTGATTCCTCTCCACTGCTTCTATTTCTCTACCCATCCCTGAGGCATCCTGAGGTTGCTCCAGCTCCAGTCACGTCCCACCTCATGAAGATTGTGGACCTTTAAAGAAGTAGATGACCACAAACATCTAGAGACGTACCAGTGCCATTTGGATCCCACTTCATGTGGAATTTGGACACTGGATCTCTTTGAGTGCTTAAAGGCTCTGGCATGGAGAAGCTGGTGTTGGATCTGTGATGATCCCAGATGTTAAGCTATTTTATAAGTTGCTCAGTAGCTGCTGGTTCCATAACGTCATTTGAATGTAAAAAACTGCAGAAAGAACGTTACCGTTCACTTCAATTCTTAAGTTCTGTTAAGCTGCTTTAAAACAATGTCCATTGGGAAAAGTGTTATAAAAATAAACTGGAACTTGAACAGGTCTATTGCACTCCTGAATAACCCGTAGGAGAATTCTACAGAGTTCTCTTTGTAGACGATGGAGGTTTCAGACTTCTCTTTGTGAGGAGCACAAGTCTTGATCGAAGTTCTCCCTGTGATGTTCAGAGTCTTCGGAGTTCCTTCTGTGATGGGCAGGGTCTTCGGAGTTCTTCTTGTGATGGGTATTCCTTGTGATGGGCAGAGTCTTCAAAGTTCTCCTTGTGATGGGCAGAGTCTTTAGAGTTCTCCTTGTGATGGACAGAGTCTTCAGAGTTCTCCTTGTGATGGGCGAAGCATTCAAATTTGCCGGCGTTTCAAAATATGAACTAAATTATGGTTGCTGATTTTTTGTAAGATACAGAGTTTATATTAATGCTCTCATTTGCTATCGTTTCTATAGCAACAGCTTATTCACAGCGACCAGTCCAATTCTGAGAAATTAGACGATAAGTAAAGCAACAAAAGCATAAGGAAAACCGCACTGCAACTGTTGTTGTTATTGTTAGAGAACATCATGACACCTAAAAGTAACACAGCCAAAGACCCCAAACCTCAGATTCTTCTTGTTTCCTTTCTTCATGATCAGGAGAAGGAAATCAATTACTCCAATCACTTGTAAATGCACTGCACATTTTCTCCACCAGTGGGAGCCACTTCAGCACATGTTCTGTAAAATGCAGCTTCCAGCTCAAAGGATACAACACAAATGATGTTAAACATATATACCAGAACTTTAAGGTTACGCCTGTACTCTCACGACAGCTTCTCATCTGATGCTCTTCACAAGAGTAGTGAGGAACAGCATGATTTCCTGACTTAAATATATTACCCATTTAAATGTAGTGAATAAAAAGATTCCCAAAATGAAAATGACTAAAAACCACATACTTATAAAATGTACATAAGTACAGAAACAGAGTTAAAAATACTTCCTTATAATAGTTTCTATATTGTTTAGGCTGTTATATAAAATCCATATTATTTTACAGGAATATTTGTTCATGAACATACACTTGAGGGTAGCGACCACCACTAGGGGTCGCTAAAGATTTTCGAGCGATCTTTGATTTTAAATGCATTAATTTATTTCATTTATAACTACGATAAATAATCCAATTCTAAATATTAAAAAAAATAATTCATATGCAGCATACAGCGAGAATGGGAAAGTACATGTACAACGTACAAAAAAGAAAACAAGCACTTATTTGGACAAATAACTTGAATTCAGCTTCATTGCAGGTGAGAATTGAGTGTGTGATCTGTGGTTAGAGATTAGCATGAAGCATGAAGCCCTGCAAACTAAAGAGGCTTTAGAGCACCAGACACCTTCAGACGGTTGGTAAACCCAGAGAGTTTTTTCTAAGGAAAAAATAACATGTTAAACAGACATCGCTAAATAGAAGAGATGTTTTGACTGGAGCTGGAAATGAAAATAGACAGGCGACGGTTGCATCCTTCGAGTGTGCTCTCCTAATTGCCAATCAAAAAAATCCACACACTGTCGGGGAAACTCTGCTCAGACCTGCATGTGTAGAAGTGGCAGAAATACTGTGCAGGGTACAAGCGGCTTCAAAACTACAAACTCTACCTCTGTCCAATAATTCAATAAAAGACAGAATGGACAGAAGACGTTGGGAACATGGTTGAAAAGTTAAAAGATGCACCCGTTTGATGAAACCTAGATGAAGCAGACGTCATTGTATACGTGCAGCACACCGAAGACACCGGAATAAAGCAGGGCTTTAAGTTTAACGCTGCACAGAAGGAGCTCCTTCAATGATGGAGGGAAAAAATAAGGGGTTTCAATACACATTTGAAGAAAAAGGCTCCCCACTGTCTTGTGTTTCACATCGTCAAGCCCTGGCCAGAGACAACCTCTCTGATGAGCTTAATGAAACGCTCGAGACAGTTGTAAAGATCGTTATCTTTAATAAAGTAATTCCGGTAAACAAAGGAACCTTTGCAGAACTTTGAGAAATGAGGTGCATCAGACACTCCTCCTTCACAGCCAAGTGCGCTGGATATCAAGAGGCCAAGTGTTGGTTTGTTTTGTTGAACTAAAAGAAAAAATAACGTAGTTCCTGAAACGAAACGACCAGAAACTGTTTATTGAAATGACGAATGTCTTATCAGAACATCATACCTGGCTGTTATTTTCAGCTTCTCTATTAAAACAGGCGCATGCAGAGCGTGGATGCAAATGTACCTCTCCCCTCCGTGGATCCTTCCACTGCGTCCAGGCCTGCCTCTGTAGGTGTTCTCTTCGACTGGGGGCCACTCTGTGCAACTTGGGACGGTTTCTCATCAACACCTTGGGTGGATGCATTTGGACTGTAGTTAATGTCAACAGAATGCTACACTGACTCAGGACTACTTTTCACTTCTGATCATCATCACTGTACCCCGCAACATTGTATATCTGCTATAAATGGACATTCGGTGCAACCCAGATGAGGATGGGTTTCCTCTTGAGTCTGGTTCCTCTCAAGGTTTCTTCCTTATGCCATCTCAGGGAGTTTTTCGTTCACCACAGTCGCCACCGGCTCGTTCATCAGGGACAAACTTACACTTATAAAGAACATCTTCACTTTTAATCACCACATTATCTGTGTAAAGCTGCTCTGGGACAATATTCATTGTTAAAAGTGCAATACAAATAAACATGAATTGAATTGAAAATGTGCTTGAATGCAGGGAAATGTTTGACGCATTTGTGCATAAAGTCGACTTCAGGAAGAATCAACATAAAACGTGACCTACAACATTCACTTCTCAAACAGACCGGGGAAAATTCTCCTGAATCCTTGACCAGAGAGCTCACACATCACATGGAATAGCTACAGGAAGAGATGAAATCACCATTTCCAGATCTTGATGATGTCGGCAAGTGCGTATGGGTGATGGATCCATTCACCTCCAGGAGGAGGACGTGGAGTATTTAGAAGCAGAGGACGAGCTCTTGGATGTCAAGTTCAACTCTTTTCTGAGGAGATTCTTAACTGAACACTGGTACAAAACGTTCTGGCCAGGTGAAAGGACCCAATGTTGCCCCGTGCAACAACCAGACTCATCCTGCCATTCGCCACAACATATCTGTCTGAGACTCTGGTACCCATCAAAACTAAGGCTGGACATGCACAATGACACGTCTCGCTGTCACGCAAATCAGTCTTAAAACAGAAGACATGAACTATAGTGATGTGGCTGAGGATGAGGAACTGTCAGAGCTCTGGTTTAGGCCACACCCACTTCAGTTTTATATCCAAATCCATGTAATGTTACATGAATATTTGTGTCTGTCATTTTGTGCCTCTTGTTTTCTGATTAAAACGAATAATACACACACTATTCCAGCTTGTTTTGTAATCCCTGGCTGTGATTTTAAAGTGTGTCCTGATAACAGAAGCTGCATATCATGTTCCTGCAAGCTGATAAAAGCCTGGTACGTCGTGTCCCACATAACGGTTATTGATGTCGGAGGCCTTTTAGCAGGACACGTTCTCGTATTTCTCCCCGACCAGAGAGAGAAAAACATCTCTTCTATCACCTCTATCACCCGTCACACCTCACACGATTAATGACACTCCAGTGGAGAACGAGATGAGTGCAGCTCCTCTGCCAGGAATTTCCTCTTTACTCCCATCGTCAGGCGCCACAGGAGACGTATCGAAGACATTTCTTTCTCATTCAGAAGCAGCGACTGCTGGAGTTGGTCTGCTCAGGAATTTCTAAACATGGTCCGGAGAAAAATGTGCTCCTGTTTCCAGATGAAGGACCTGCGGCCTGCTGGCGCTCTGGAATATTAATAATACTCTGGTTTATATAAAGAGCAGTGAAGCTGAAAGTTTGTGGTGTAAAAAGCGTCTGTTCATTTGTCTAGCTGAGCAGTGCAGGGCTTTCAGTTTTAGAGTAAAAAACACTGCTAAACACTGGGACTTTTCCCCTATTGCACAACATCTTCAGCTCTAATAAACCGCACGATCTGCACTCAGAGAACTTCATAGGGTGTTCAAGAGAATCCCACATCATCATCATTACGTCTGGAGGTTGTCAAGGTTTTGTTGCCCAAGGTTTGTTGGCTTGGGATTGGTCAGAAGGTGTTGATAAACTGTATTGGACAGCAGGTTCAGATTCTTATTAAAGTGTTTGTTCTGATATGTTATTGTCTCCAGAGCAACATCTCCCTCATAGTGCCTCATGTGTTGGACGCTTACTGCTTAGCACGAGCATTAAAAAAGAACAATGGGTTTGTGTACCACTTATGGAAGGAGTCTCAAGTGTCAGTGGTAAAGCTGTAATCTGAAGTCTTCAGGATGGAGAAGTTTTTTTTATGGTTTCTTAGCAACAAAAGATGACAAGTTAATGACAGTAAATTATTTATTATTCTGTCCATCTGTCTGTCCACTCATCTGTCTAAACCATCTGTCTACATCTATCAATCCATCAATTTATTCATCAATACATCCCTCTATCTATCCATCTGTCTACCCATCCAATTCGTCTAACCTCCCAACCACCCACCCATCAATTTATTCATCCATTTATTCATCCATCCACCCATTAGTCCATCCACTCATTTGTCCTTCCATCCATCAATCTATTCATCCATCCATCCCTCCCTCCATCCATCCATCCAAACACCCACACACCCACCCATCATTTTATTCATAATCTATTCATCCATTTATCCATCAATTTTTTTTTTTATCAGTTTGCTCACTCGGTCAGTAATTCCTCCACCCTCAACTTCTCTTGCTATAATGTCAGGCCATATTTGTGCTCATAATTTTATTTAGAGAAATGTATGATGGTTATTATTCCTGGGTGTGGTTTTGTAAAACAGCTTGTTGAGTCTTGTTTAACCTTAAATGCTGATAAGGGAAGCATCAGATCAATCTGCAGCCAGCTGATCTTTATCTGCTCGTGTAATCGCTGCTTTAATGTAAAATCAGCTGCTCCTTTACTCAAACTTAAGTGTTTACCCCGAACTTCACACTTATCAACTAGACGAAAGCCTGCTGTTGGAGTGATACCAGTACTGACAGTGTGGCTAGAAAGTGGAAATATTCATGTTAAACTGTCATAAAATCTAAAGCTGGTGTCCAGATGAGTGAAAATGGAGCTGATCAGATCTCCATTGCCTGAGGGCTGAGACTAGGCATTTTACTGTTAAAGCTAATTTGTCAGGAAAACTTTACTCTCAGGTGAGGTTTTTATGGTTTACACCAGGTTTGGTCTGGTTTAATGATCACATCTTAAAATGGCTTTGATCATCTGCATCTCAAGGGTTCCATGGTTAACACACACACACATTGCCATCCAGTCCTCAGGCCCAAAGACTGGTGTGGTTTAGTTTTAAGACCAAATCTTAATTGCTCTGTATTTGATATGTCTAGAACTAAGCAAGAGTAAGAGTAAGAATGTCGAGGGCACATGGAGAAGAAAATGAGGTTATAATTGGAGAGTATGGATATTGGTATGCAAACAGTAGCTCAGGGGGTTTCTAAGGAAACGGGGCATTTCCTTTGGGGTGGAAAATGATTAAATGTTTTGACCTAGCTATTAGCTCATTTCAACCTTCAGGCCATGAGTAAGGACACAGAGATACGAAGAGGATACGTATTTCATCCAGTCCGTAAATCAAGGAAATAGCTATAAATGATAATGCAGTGGTACAATTTCCATTAGTTTTAATATTAAATTTCAATCTCTTCTCTTTGGTCATTGCCAACTTAATGAAGCAATAATGTCTCTAGTGAGGGCAATACATTGAATCAGTTTCCTACCCAAAGAGATCCTTTTCTTAGAAACCCCCCTGAGATACTGTGTACATACCAATAGTTATACTTGAAATGATTACCTTATTTTCTTCTACAATATTTATGCACTTGTATAGGACTTCAGATCTTGAAAATGAGGCACACCAATGTATGGCCCTGAGGATTACATGTCAGTGTTTGCTAACCCTGGAAGCCTAAAGATGAGGACAACCAGAGCCATTTTTAAGGTGAGATCGTGAAACCAGGCAAACCAGCTGGCCTTGAGAATCACTTGTGAGTGCTTGGTAACCCTGGAACTTCAGCTATTCTTTTCAAGCATTGACATTTGGCAATTTTCCAGCTGGCCTGGAGGATTGCACATTACTGCATGGGGAGGCAAAATTGCACCCCTAGAAGGGCCAATTGACAGATTTAAACCCTTTGATCCTGGAGACCAGATATTGAAAATAGGATACCACCTGCTTCAGTGTCTGGGAGCTGTGGAGATATGATACCCTTGAGCTTTAAAATAGGCCAAATTTGCTATCTTTCAAGATTAATGGCGATAACTGGTTCGTTACCACGTCCATGATTTTATCACAAACATCAAGTTAGAACAAAGAGCAAACATGAAATTCTGCATGAAACTGGCACATCTGCCACAGAGATGTTCCAGGTGTTTCACATGCCGAAGAACATCACTGGAAGATGATAAGCGAACAGGAACCCCTGAACATTTCAAAACCATTCCCCAACTTCTGCATGATGATCAACTGAGAAGAATTCACATGATCTCGCCTTCACACTCACCCAACTCAAGTCAAGTTTATTTCTATAGCACTTTTCACACCAGACATTGTCTCAAAGCAGCTTTACAGAAAGTTGATGTATATTTATCCCTGATGAGCAGCCATGGCGACTGTGGCAAGGAAAAACTCCCTTGGATGTTATGAGGAAGAAACCTTGAGAGGAACCAGACTCAAAAGAGGATCCTCATCATCATTTGGGTGACATCAAGAGTGTGATTATAGTCTTTAAACAATACAGAACACTGGAGAGTGAGAACTAACATGAGCACTGGAGTGTGTGATTATGAGTGATGTTCTTTCTACAGTCTTATATAGTCATTTAAGATTGTGGAACCAGGAGCTAATGCACAACTTGTGAAATAGCTCAACATCTGGGAGTATCATAGATCCAACACCAGCTTCTCCATGTCAGAGCCTTTAAATACTTAAGGAGGAGAAGTCTTCCAGGACACTTTCCAGAAGAACGCTGAGAGCTGTATTGCTGTGCAAGGGGACTATTTTGAAGGTGATAGTGTGGAAACGTGAAAAAATAAAGTACTTTCTTGTAAACAGAAACTTTTTGATATCACCTTGTACATTAGAACTCTGAAGATACAGATTATAATAGACATTCATCTCAAAAACAGGATTTTACAAATGTCCCCACCAACACATACAACCAAATGGACAGTTTAGCCATGATGATTATGGATCAATTCCTGGCAACAATGATCGATTTTACCAGGTACATCTTCAAGATCAGATCTACAAAATAGAATCATTGAATGAACCTGAGGCTTAAATACAACAAGCAGGAACTTAAAAATAGCCCCAAAAGCATATGCAAAGGCTGACCTTCAGGAAAACACAGTAGTTCCTGGCAACCCTGGCGCCTTGGAAAGGACGGCAACCAGAGCCATTTTCATAGTATGATCTTGAAACCAGGCCAAGCAGCTGGTTTTGATGATTTTAGGTAAGTGTTTAGCAACTGTAGAACCTTGGAGAGAAGAATTAATAGAGCAATGAAGCCAATCTTTATACCCAAGGACTTTACAGGTGTGATAAGGATTTATAGGGTCTACATACAGGTCTTGAAAATGGGACCCAAACTGACCCTGAGCATTACATATTAATAGCTGGTGACCCTGGATTTGACAAGAAATACAGCCGATGGCAACAACTCATAATGGCTTCAGTGGCAAGCTAGGCTAATGAGCTCCAAGCTGGTAGGAATACATACAACCCATTTAACACATTCAACTCTGACTGGAATAAGGTGCTTTCTGAAGATGAATTGATCAATTTAGCTTAGTGCTAAGCTGGTAGCTGTAATATATTTAATTACTTGTTAGCAACTTTAGCATTGTAACTCCACTGTTAAACAACAAGGTAAGTCCTGAACACTAAACATATTTTGGTCGATCTTCTAAATTTGGTGTAAGGTAGAATTTTAATTTAAGCAACAATGAAAATATTTATAAAAAATTTGTTTTAATCAATTATTATATCTACTTTGTTAATTTTTTTTTTTTTTACCAAACACAAAATATGAAAAATTATTCATTTTTTTTGTGTTTATTGGAATTAATTAATATTTCTAATTGTAACTTTTAATAATGCAATATTTATTATAGACTATATTGCCAAATGTATTGGGACACCCGATCTTTCCTTCCACAAATGTCTTCAGATGCTGTAGAATGAATTTTTTTCATTTGAATTAGGAGACCCAAAACTGTTCCAGCATGACAATTTCTGCACAAAGCCAGCTCCATGAAGATACATTGGTTGGACTGGAAGGTCTCCTGCTATAGAGCTCTAACCCTATTGAAAATAATTGGATGTGAACTCTAACTGCACCCCAGATCTCCTCACTTCTTTCTGATGACATCAGCAGGAGGCGACCTATAAAGTTGAGGGGAAGCTGGGATTCAGGAACTTGCTTAGCCAACGTTCTTTTTGCTCGTTATTCTGTTCCAAGATTCCGTAATTTCCCGTTACTGACCTACGCCCGTTCTGACTCTGAGATTGCCTTGTCCCATTTTGACCATTTGATAGTTAACTTCCTGTATTATAACTGTAAAATATATGTACATATTTGTTGTTTTGTTCACCGGTAGTAGGGGTGTGGCTGCCATTTCTGTTGGGTGTGAGTTTGTTCCCTGATTTTGGTGAGGGAGTTAGAGAAGTGTTTTGTCTTTCTTTTGGGTTTTATTTGTAGGTAGTTAGTGTTTGTTAAAAGTGTTTTTTTGTTTATTATTTTGGCCTTGGTTCACACTGAAGTCTTTCCCGGTGCTGTATTGTACATACGACACCCCGGTGTTTGCATCTCTATTTCCCATCACACTTTTACCAAATACACTTTCATCCACCCATTATATATATACACAGTACAGACCAAAAGTTTGGACACACCTTCTCATTCAAAGAGTTTTCTTTATTTTCATGACTATGAAAATTGTAGATTCACACTGAAGGCAAAACTATGAATTAACACGTGGAATTATATATGGAATTATATACATAACAAAAAAGTGTGAAACAACTGAAAAATGTCATATTGTAGGTTCTTCAAAGTAGCCACCTTTTGCTTTGATTACTGCTTTGCACACTCTTGGCATTCTCTTGATGAGCTTCAAGAGGTAGTCACCTGAAATGCTCTTCCAACAGTCTTGAAGGAGTTCCCCGAGAGATGCTTGGCACTTGTTGGCCCTTTTGCCTTCACTCTGCGGTCCAGCTCACCCCTAAACCATCTCGATTGGGTTCAGGTCCGGTGACTGTGGAGGCCAGGTCATCTGGCGCAGCACCCCATCACTCTCCTTCTTGGTCAAATAGCCCTTGATGCCTTCAGTGTGACTCTACAATTTTCATAGTCATGAAAATAAAGAAAACTCTTTGAATGAGAAGGTGTGTCCAAACTTTTGGTCTGTACTGTATATATATATATATATATATATATATATATATATATATATATATATATATATATATATATATATATATAATAAATAAATAAATAAATAAATAAACACATACATACACCACCCGTGCCTTTAATCATGCTGTGCGAACCCTAGACTGGGACATAAACAGCACTGTGGAGGAATTTTGCTTCACTCATCTATGCAGAATTGTTGTAATTCAAAACACACTGGAGGGTTTTCGAGCATAAACCACAGCATCTCAATGGGATTCAGGTCAGGACTTTGACTAGGTCACTCCAAAGTCTTCATTTTGTTGTTCTTCTGCCATTCAGAGGTGGACTTGCTGGTGTATTTTGGATCATTGTCCTGCTGCAGAAGTTAGTTTCAGCTTGAGGTCACGAACAGATGGGGAGACATTCTCCTTCAGGACTTTTTGCTAAACAGCTGAATTCATGGTTCCATTTGTCACAGCAAGTCTTTCAGGCCCTGAAGCATCAAAACAGCCCCAGACCATCACACTACCACCACCATATTTTACTGTTCGTATGATGTTCTTTTTCTAAAATATGGTGTTACTTTTACGCAAGACGTAATGGGACACACACATTCCAAAAACTGAGACGAGACTTTATGTTCGAAAACGGTTTTGGTCTTGGAACTTTGCCATGCAGACCATTTTTGCCGTCTCTTTCTTATGGTGGAGTCATGAACACTGACCTTAACTGAGGCAAATGAGGCCTGCAGTTCTTTGGATGTTGTTGTGGAGTCTTGGATGAGTTGTTGCTGTGCTCTTGGGGTAATTTTGTTCAGCTGGTCACTCCTAGGAAGATTCTCCACTGTTCCATGTTATGCCATGTGTGAATAATGGCTCTCACTGTGGTTCACTGGAGTCCCAAAGCTTTAAAAACAGCTTTATAACCTTTTTTTCCAGACTGATACTCAATTACTTTCTTTCTCATTTGTTTTTGAATTTCGCTGAATCTCAGCATGCTGTCTAGCTTTTGAGGATCTTTTGGTCTACTTCACTTTGTCAGGCAGGTCCTATTTAAGAGATTTCTTGATTGTGAACAGGTGTGGCAGTAATCAGGCCTGGGTGTGGCTACAGAAATTCAACTCAGGAGTGATAAAACAGTTTTAACAGGGGGGCAAACACTTTTTCACACAGGGCCATGTAGTTTTGGATATTGTTTTATTCCCTCAATAATAAAAACTTTCATTTAAAAACTGCATGTTGTGTTCACTTGTGTTCGCTTTTACTAATATTTAAATTAGTTTGATGATCTTAAACATTAAAGTTTGACAAACATGCAGAAAAATAAGGAAACAGGAAGGGGGCAAACACTTTTTCACCCCACTGTATATATGTAGACATAATCCAGAAAATTGATCGTTTTAAACCATCAAGCCTGTATTTAGTTTTTTTTTATACATTAAACTACATACGGGATGTTTTAATAATTCTATGCAATACTCTGCCTGGTATAATACTGTGAAGGCACTGACTGTTCTAATCTGATGATAGGGTTTGAGGGGAAAAATGGTATAAATACGGGTTCTCTGAAGATAGGTTGAAATATTAATTAAGGCAATCCATCATTCGCTTGACTCGTAGCATGCTGTGTAAATTAGCCTCGGTGTGGGGTATTGCTGGGCATTAAACGTTGAGAGTGACTGTGATTAAGCTACAGTCTGGATAGGTGCTAATCAGATCAGAACTTCAGGACCCGGTCTCGCACAGTAGGAAAGAAGCGAACGATTACAGAGAAATGATGATTTAGAGGAAAAAAATCAGTCACTGGGAAAAGTGGGTGGGTGTTGTTTTTTTTTTTTGATCCGACTGGATAAATAGAAAGATTGGATGATTTGATAAACCGTGTGAGCAGTGCAGAAAATATTCAAAATAGTTATAGTTTTGTATAAAGTCTAATTAATTGATTTTAATTAGTTGAATTGATTGTTTAATTCATTGATCAAGAGTGCAAATGATGGTCTAATTGCTTATGAAAATTGGTTTAATATAAATGTTATCTTAAAATATTTAAAGTATTTAAAAATACTCACTAAAAGTAATACATCGGTCCCCCAGAACTCGCCATAGAACGTAACCCCGGTGAAATTCGGATGCACCCCCGCAGCCCCATGGTACCTTTTTTAAAGGTGTTTTAAAAATTTGTATGAAATTTGTAAGAGAAAACACAGTTTAATATGTTATTCCTACGTTCCTGAACATTCAGTCCCGCCGCGGATTCCCGCAAATTGTAAAATAATCCGCAACTTGCTGTTAGTTAGGATCCGAATGAGAACCTGGAAATTTTCTGAGCCACGAGTTCTGAACTGCAAATTATGCGGGGGTTGACTGTATACAATTTTTTAAATGATAAATATTGCAAAAATCTAATTTCATTATTTTTAAAAAATATGTAAAATGTAATGTTAAAAATGTTAAAAATGTATATCCTAATAATATATATATATATATATATATATATATATATATATATATATATATATATATATATATATATATCCTAATAATATGTATATCCTAATAAACTACAATTGAGTCTATTGAAGTGCTTCAAGTGTCAACTCCAAAATTCTTAGGAGTTTTTGTTAAGGAGACTTTGAGTTGGAAGGAACAGGTTGATTGCATGAGCAACCCAGCCATTAGGGTTGCATAAGCCAGTGCACTCTTAATGCCGGTCCCAAGCCCGGGTAAATTGAGAGGGTTGCGTTAGGAAGGAAAAACTTAAAACACGTGCCAAATCAAATATGCGGATCACGAAAGAGAAATTCATTCCGGATCGGTCGAGACCCGGGTTACCAACGACCGCCACAGGAATCGTTAGCCAACAGGGTCGAAAAGAAGAAGAAGAAGTAGAAGAAGAAGGTTGATTACATGAGCAGTAAAATACAAAAATCTACTGGTATAATAAGGAGGGTTGGGCATTATAATTAATGTATGCAAAAAACAAAAAAAAAACAGAAAATCTGTGCAATTAAACATAAAATGGAAATGGGGTCAGATGCTCTATTCTTGAGCCACTCTATAGAAGAAAATGGTAAAAAGCATGACAGGAAGGTTATCTAGGCAAAAAATATGAAAATCATGATTCAAGAATATCTCTTGAAAGAAATCTATCAGAAATCTAATTACAAAGAAAAAATAATTACTCCAAAATGACTCACATTAAGTAGGAATTGGGACTTCTATTGTGATATTGAGATTCCCTCCACTTTCAGTCAAATGGAACAATGTTTGCATCGGCAAATCATTCCATCATGACGTCAGTCACTCTTGATAAGTAAAGGGAGGAAGAAGGGGGAAAAAAAATTTAATGAAAAAGTATTAAGACTAAAGGGCTTTTGTGATCAGTTACAAATACAGAACCCTGACTATTCAATGTAGATATAAATGGCTGCCAGACCCTGTAGAACTTTCCAAAGGAGCCTCAGATAGTATACTTAAGATGATCAAGTTTAAGATTAGACATCACCTCCAATACCCAGTGTTTGTGAGATGGTGGCTTTGCCTTTTTCCAACTGATGGATCAAGCGTCTAGCCAATAATAGGGAAAAGGCGATGATTTCTAGCTAATTAGCTAATAAGTGCATTCCTTCCAGCACTACACCGAAAATGGAGGTCAAGGGATTAGGGTCCATATCTTTATTATAGATAGATGAGAATGTTCTGAATATGTCTATCCAAAAACGATTTAATCTGGGGCATCCCCAGAACATATGACTCAGGTCTGCTGCTTCCAAACCACATCTGGGCCAAGATGAATCTGACCCTGGATAGATTTTCGCCAGCTTGCTTTTTGACAAATGGAGCCTGTTAAGCTCCTTGAATTGTAAAAGTCTGTTTCTGATGCATACAGAAGATGAGTATACCAAATCTATTGCGCATTGTTTGTTTGTTTTGTTTAACCTTTATTTTTACAGGCAAGTCATTAAGAACAGGGTTAGGGTTAGGCTAACCCTAACCCAATTCCTCCTTCAGGTCTATGAATGGTCTCATATATAATGGACATCGTACCCCTTTGAAAAGGGTCAATATTTAGCAACTCATCTATCCAGCACCCTTCTGGCTGGTTCAAGGAAGGAGAGAAGTGTTTTTTTAATGACGCTACGGACCTGTAGGTACCTAAATAAATGTAACTGGGGGATCTCAAAGTCCGTTCCTTGCTGTTGGAATGAGAGAAATATGTCATCTTTGAAAAGGTCTGAATCTATACGGGAAGGGGGAAACAAAGAAAAATAATCACATGGTGTTGAGGGAGTAATGGGTTAATAGTGAATTGTTTGCTGTTTCAGAGCGATCGCAAGTTTTTCTTTTTTCAGTGCACTGAGAAAAAAAACTAACCCACTGAAAAGAAAAACGATGCACAGAACGATGTGGCTAAAGGTTAATTACACATTTGAGCAGTAAAAATCGACGTGTCAGCATATTTTTCTTCCGCCTTGACACTGGATCTGTGCTTCTGCCTCTCAGACTCTTCAGCTCATCGTAACTCAGCATCAAATACTGAGTTATAGATTAGCAACTTCACCCAGGCTAGTCAGCTAGCTATTCATTTAAACTAATGCTAACATGTCTTCTCTCGAATATATTTCACTGTAATAACCTCTCTGAATTTGAATGCTAACGAACCAGCTGTCAGAAAAACTTATTTTTTTCATTATTTTATTTTCCTTTTATTTATATCCATCCATTGTCTTTTATTTTACCACTTTTTCTTCCCAGTCCTTCCTTTGTTTATTAAATCATAGCCACTTTTATTTATTAATTTCTTTCTAATACTGATTTGTACATTCTTTTTTTTCGCTTCCATTTTTTTCATCCATACCATCCATCCTCCTTCCATCCTTTCCTCTTTATTTATTCTTTTATTTTCACCATTCTTTCTCCTTCCTTCTTTACTTCCTTTCTTCCTTCCTATATTCTCCTCTTTTTTATTACAATTGGTTTCCCTCCCTTTTTCATTTCTTTCCTCCCTTTCTTTAATAATTATTTTAGTTATTACAAATATACTTGTTTAATTCATTCATTTAGCTGTATCTTTGCTACCTTTCTTTCTTTTCAGGGATAACATTTTATAGAAATAGTGAAAGAAACTAAGTAACAGACATGAGAAAGAGAGAGAGAGAGAGAGAGAGAGAGAGAGAGAGAGAGAGAGAGAGGGGGGTAAGCTTGTTAGCCTTGTTCTTTTCTTTCTATTGTATCTCTTTAATTAAATATGTGCAGACAGGAGGGAGGTATATAAATTAAAGGCAATGTATCAGGACTAAAAGGAGGTCTATCATGAGGGGAAAGAGGTGTGTTTTGAATTAAACAAGGTTTATTATGAGATAAAAGAGGTGTATTATGAGGGAAAGGAAGTGTATTATGAGGTAAAGGTGGCATATTATGAGGGAGAAGTGATGTATTACGAGGTAAAGGAGGTGTAATATGAGGTAAAGGAGGTGTATTATGATGGAAAGAAGGCTCATTATGCAGTAAAGGAGGTGTAATATGAGGCAAAGGAGGTGTATATTATGAGGTAAAGGAGGTGTATCATGAGGTAAAGGAGGTGTATCATTAGGTAAAGGCGGCGTATCATGAGGTAAAGGAGGTGTATCATCGGGTAAAGGAGGTGTATCATCGGGTAAAGGAGGTGTATCATGAGGTAAAGGAGGTGTATCATGAGGTAAAGGAGGTGTATCGTGAGGTAAAGGAGGTGTATCATGAGGTAAAGGAGGTGTATCATGGGGTAAAGGAGGTGTATCACGAGGTAAAGGAGGTGTATCATTAGGTTAAGGCGGTGTATCATGAGGTAAAGGAGGGGTATCATGGGGTAAAAAATGTGTATTATGAGGTAAATGGTGTGTATTATGAGGTAAAGGCGGTGTATATTGTGGGGTAAAGGAGGTGTATATTGTGGGGTAAAGGAGGTGTATTATGAGTTAAAGAAGGTGCATTATGAGGTAAAGGAGGTGTGTTATAAGGTAAAGGGGTGTGTTATGAGGTAAAGGATGTGTATCACGGGGTAAATGAGGTGTATCATGAGGTAAAGGAGGTGTATTATGGGGTAAAGGAGGTATTTTATTAAGTAAAGGAGGTGTATCATGAGGTAAAGGAGGTGTATTATGGGGTAAAGGAGGTGTATCATGAGGTAAAGAAGGTGTATCATGAGGTAAAGGAGGTGTATTATGGGGTAAAGGTGTGCATAATGGGGTAAAGGATGTGTATTATGAGGTAAAGGAGGTGTATTATGAGGTAAAGGGGTGTATTATGGAGGTAAAGCAGGTGTATATTGTGGGGTAAAGGAGGTGTATTATGAGGTAAAGGGGTGTATTATAAGGTAAGGGGGTGCATTATGAGGTAAAGGAGGTGTATATTATGAGGTAAAGGAGGTGTAAGGGAAGAGTATCATGAGTGCAAAGTGGAGAAAGTGAGAACTTGAGATAAGAGTGTGGTGTTGTAAGGAATGAGATCTCTGTGGAGAGGAAAAAAGCAGAGATGGAGGGAATAAACCAGGTAAAGGATGATAGGATCTGAGGTGGTATTTGGGTTACATTATAAAAGAGGAAAGTGGAGAGTTATTTATCTACGGAGCGACAGAGTGTGATGGAGATGTGGAGGAGTGAGAACCTGAGGATGCCACCAATCCACTGTCATCTCTCTCTCTCTCTCTCTCTCTCTCTCTCTCTCTATCTAAGATAATCACAGTTTACAATAAAATATTTACACACCACTATAAAGCCTCCAGCACTGATTATATTTGTAAATAGGATCATCTGTAAATCTAACAACAAATCAACCAGATTTTTTGATTATATGATTAGCGACCCTTTAATCATGTCAAACTCACACTACAAACCAAACAAAACATTTTTCTCTTTCAACACAACACCTAATCTGTCTTCCAGGCATAAGCATGACAGCACATTATTGTCACTTTGCTTGATTATCATAAACCCACTCAGCTGTGAAGGGCTGCTACATTAGCGAGTTAGCACTAATGAAGCCTGCCTGCTTCATCCACGCTGCATAATAAACCCAGCAAGATCTTCACTTCTTATTTGTGTGTCCATCCAGCGTGACACAACACTTTAACGAACATCAAGCTCTTCCCTGTTGTTGGACGGCAAGGAGTTTTTTCTTTCTGCCTGCGTCAGAGACCGTTATCTGTAAACACGAGACCTTGAACATGCTCAGGTGGAAAAAAGAGAAAAAATGCTGGCTGCTTTTTCTCATTCTAAGATGGAGTAAGGAAATGAAAGGATTTTTTGTTTGCCAACACACACACACACACACACACACACACACACACCCCGCATGGTCATTGCTATCCCTGCTTCTATTACTCACCGTGACATTTCACAGGCAAACATCATCCCTCCACATGAAATATCAGCCTTGCTGGGCTGAGGATCATCTGTTCTCATCTGTGTTCTTGATGAAGTAAAAACATGAATTCCTAATAAAATATCAATGTTCTGAAGATTTAGATTCGCCAGTTTATCACTTAGACCGATTAACTGATTGGCTGAGAACTGAGTAAATGTTAGACTTCTCAGTTAAATGTTGGAAATGAAATTCTATCTGTTGATGCAGGCTGTCTTTGTGTATATATATATATATATATATATATATATATATATATACACTATATATATATATATATATATATATATATATATATATATATATATATATATATATATATATATATATATATATACAGTGAGGAAAATAAGTATTTGAACACCCTGCTATTTTGCAAGTTCTCCCACTTAGAAATCATGGAGGGGTCTGAAATTGTCATCGTAGGTGCATGTCCACAGTGAGAGACATAATCTAAAAAAAAAATCCAGAAATCACAATATATGATTTTTAAACTATTTATTTGTATGATACAGCTGCAAATAAGTATTTGAACACCTGTCTATCAGCTAGAATTCTGACCCTCAAAGACCTGTTAGTCTGCCTTTAAAATGTCCACCTCCACTACATTTATTATCCTAAATTAGATGCACCTGTTTGAGGTCGTTAGCTGCGTAAAGACACCTGTCCACCCCATACAATCAGTAAGAATCCAACTACTAACATGGCCAAGACCAAAGAGCTGTCCAAAGACACTAGAGACAAAATTGTACACCTCCTCAAGGCTGGAAAGGGCTACGGGGAAATTGCCAAGCAGCTTGGTGAAAAAAGGTCCACTGTTGGAGCAATCATTAGAAAATGGAAGAAGCTAAACATGACTGTCAATCTCCCTCGGACTGGGGCTCCATGCAAGATCTCACCTCGTGGGGTCTCAATGATCCTAAGGAAGGTGAGAAATCAGCCCACTACACGGGAGGAGCTGGTCAATGACCTGAAAAGAGCTGGGACCACCATTTCCAAGTTTACTGTTGGTAATACACTAAGACGTCATGGTTTGAAATCATGCATGGCACGGAAGGTTC
Organism: Silurus meridionalis; assembly: GCF_014805685.1. NCBI lineage: Eukaryota > Metazoa > Chordata > Actinopteri > Siluriformes > Siluridae > Silurus > Silurus meridionalis. The sequence continues at coordinate 25,974,992 of NC_060890.1, forward strand.
CCCTGCTTAAACCAGCACATGTCCAGGCACGTCTTAAGTTTGCCAATGACCATTTGGATGATCCAGAGGAGTCATGGGAGAAAGTCATGTGGTCAGATGAGACCAAAATAGATCTTTTGGGTCATAATTCCACTAAACGTGTTTGGAGGAATAAGAATGATGAGTACCATCCCAAGAACACCATCCCTACTGTGAAGCATGGGGGTGGTAGTATCATGCTTTGGGGTGTTTTTCTGTACATGGGACAGGGCGACTGCACTGTATTAAGGAGAGGATGACCAGGGCCGTGTATTGTGAGTTTTTGGGGAAAACCTCCTTCCCTCAGTTATAGCATTGAAGATGGGTCGACGCTGGGTCTTCCAACATGACAATGACCCTAAGCACACAGCCAGGATAACCAAGGAGTGGCTCTGTAAGAAGCATATCAATGTTCTGGCGTGGCCTAGCCAGTCTCCAGACCTAAACCCAATAGAGAATCTTTGGAGGGAGCTCAAACTCCGTGTTTCTAAGTGACAGGCCAGAAACCTGACTGATTTAGAGAAGATCTGTGTGGAGGAGTGGGCCAAAATCCCTCCTGCAATGTGTGCAAACCTGGTGAAAAAAACTACAGGAAACTTTTGACCTCTGTAATTGCAAACAAAGGCTACTGTACCAAATATTAACATTGACTTTCTCAGGTGTTTAAATACTTATTTGCAGCTGTATCATACAAATAAATAGTTTAAAAATCATATATTGTGATTTCTGGATTTTTTTTTTTAGATTATGTCTCTCACAGTGGACATGCACCTACGATGACAATTTCAGACCCCTCCATGATTTCTAAGTGGGAGAACTTGCAAAATAGCAGGGTGTTCAAATACTTATTTTCCTCACTGTGTGTATATATATATATATATATATATATATATATATATATATATATATATATATATATATATATATATATATATATATATATATATATATATATATATATATATATATATATACACAGATGGTCCCCAAGTTAAATTAAGTATTGAAATTAATAAAATTAATAATATATGGAACCAACTCCAGCCACTCTTAGTGCCGGTCCCAAGCCCGGATAAATGGGTTGCGTTAGGAAGGGCATCCAGCGTAAAAACATGTGCCAAATCAAACATGTGGATGATCCGCTGTGGCAACTCCTAATGGGAGATTCAAAAGAAAGTTTACAGTATCCTACTGATCACCATAATTTAAGACTCCAGTATAGACAAGGTCATGTCTCGACTTATGATATTTTTAAGCTACAATGGGGTCATCGGAACTCATCTTCATCGTAAATCAGAGACTACGAATGTATAATCAGATCATCTGCAGTTCCGTTCACCCGCTATACCAAATTATCCAAAGGAGCCTGGAGGCAGGGGACACCCTGGACACCTAAGCATGTAGCAGCTAAAGCATCGTTTTTGTACTTGCCTTTATTTGTTATATAACCATTACAAATAGTGTTAAAGTTCTTGCGCAAGGGCCAAACAAAAAGCATGCAATCGTCATATGGTTCTATTTTGTGACAAGGTCTAACAGTACTGGGCAACTCTTGTGCAGGCCTCCACCTACCTCTAGATATCATAAAGCTCCTGGCTTTAACTATTGAGAACTGACCCATTTCATACACATCCTTACAGGCCCAACCAAAGACTTCCACAAAAGGTCCACAAGCTTCTGCTCTATCCAGATCCTTCTGCTGAAGTCTAGAATCTGATGCTCCCATCCAGATCACTTTTTCAAATTGTATAAGCCATCCTTTATACTAGTCTTACACATTCTCAAAGAGGCTTACAGAAGAGCCAGGCATCTATCCCAGGGTTCCAACCCATCACAAGGCTCAATTTCACATATCCACGCAGATTCTACTTCTTCTAAGTTAAGGAATACATCCTGCATATGCTCAAATCTTTCTTAACTGCCTACATACTTCATCTGCTCCAATATTGCCCTGAGCTATCCAATCCACTGTTCCAATTTGAGATCATACTCCTGAGGCCTACAAGCTTTTGTGCATAAAAATGAGGGTTGTAAATCTGTCAGCTATACAGAGACACCGATCCAGCCATGGGCATATTTTTGGATAGTGGAAGGGAAACAAGTAACCTGAGTAGAGGATTGAACTAATGACCTGTTAGTATTATTAACATTTATGGCATTTGGCAGATTCCCTTATACAGATCTACATTTATCTCATTCATACAACTGTGCAGCTATGGGGTTAGGAACCTTGTTCAGGAGCCCTAAAGTGGCAGCTTGGTGTAGCTGGGATTTGAATCCATGACCTTTGGATTGATAGGCCAATGCCTTAACCACTGAACTACCACCTCCTTCCTATTATCACATTATAACTGCTAATAGCTGATCGCTCAAGGGCCCAGTTTAGTGGTGGTGTGATTTAAACTCATGACCTTCTGATCAGTAATCCAACATCTTAACCACTGAGCTACCCCTTCCAGATTCTCCAATGTCTCCAAACATGTGAAAAAAGGTCCTCCTGTCTATTGTGATCAAAATAGCATTAGATTTGGAAGAAACCTAAGACTGTTGATCACACTGAGAACCTCATCACACTATGAAGCATGGTGGTGGTATCTTAATGTGAAATGTTTTGCCTCTCTGTCTAATTTTCTTTTTACCCAGTCTCTGGTGTTTGGTGGACAGCCATGTCTGGGCAGATGTGTCGTTTTTTGCTTTATGTTTGAAATGTATGCTAACATATTGAATATCTCTATGTGGGGAGTTTACTGATCGTTTCTCACAGCTCATTGTGGTCTTCATAATGATGTTTGTTCTGCTACATCCTTTAATGAGTTCTGGGCTTACTATAATCGCACACTTTTATTCTGGCTTTCTGAGAGCAGCAGTAGGAGGGAATACTGATGCAGTCACAATGTATTCTGGTGTTTTTCTCTCCTCACTTTACTTCTTTGGGTTACTTTGGGATAATTTGTGACATAAAATCCAAATAAAATTGACTTCAGTACAAGACTGTAACACTGCAAAATCAAATAAAACTGAAAAAAAAATCAATCAATGAATGTTTAGTGTGGTTTTGTATTATAATAATAATAATAATAATAATAATAATAATAATAATAATAATTAACATTAATAATAATAATAATAATAATAATAATAATAATACGATCAGTCATGAAAAATCGTTACCACCAAAATTCAGAGTCCAGTTTATTAATGAGCATCTTTTTCATGATTAGTCTCATCTACAAACATTATTAATATCTTCTCTCTGCCATCGCAGCTGTTTGTGTCTGGTGTATATTGTAATAGTGCCATAATACATATTCAAGTGGTGCTTAGATTTCTCACAAGCTCCAGCAGGTCCATTTAGATGTCTACAGGAGTAAACCGAGTGTGTGTATTCACACTCAGCCACACATTACATGTTTTGTTTCTGTAAATAAATAGCGGAGTTCATCACAAGCTCAGTGAGATTTCACAGGACAGTGTCACTCAAGGATAATTTACTGTCTGTTCTATATTACGTACCATAATACTCCAGGAATTTCTATTTGCCACCAGACGTCATTCCAACAACGTGATGTTCTCCATCACACACAAACGTTAAGCTTTGAACAAACTGTTACCCCAAAGTTGTATAGGACATCTGTAGCATGTCATTTTCCACTGTAGCATGACATAGCCCCTGTGCACAAAAGCCAGCTCCATGAAGATCTGCTTTACATGGGTTGGAGCAGAAGATCTCTTGCTATGGAGCTTCAACCCTATTAAACACCTTTAGGGTGATAATTCATTTAATGGAAGGAGTCTTCAGTGTCAGCATGTTGTAACAGGCAGATGTTAAACTTTAAAGAAACGTTTTCCGTCTTCTGCCATGAAGAAGTTGCAGTTTTGTATATTCTTGTAAGATCTGTGTGTGTGTGTGTGTGTGTGTGTGTGTGTGTGTGAGAGAGAGAGAGAGAGAGAGAGACTGAAAGAATGATAGACAGAAACAGATGCTTACAATCGCTTCTCAGAGCTTGTTTATATTCTGGAAGTCCCAGGTACCTCAGGCATTCTTCATTTACAGTGGATTAAGCAGACACATAAACAACAACAACAACAACAAAATACTCATTCATAAATAAATAAGCACAAGGAGAGTAGGAAGCACAGGCAGGGCTGAGTGCAGAGATTGGAGATGAAATCAGATGCGCTGAGGCATGCTAATGATTCTAGCGCACAGATGAACAGGTGCGTGGCTGTAAGTTTATGTTAATCACAGCAATCAGGGGGTTTGTGTTGGTCCAAGCCAAAGCAAAAAGACAGCCACGAGGCATCATGCATATTTATTACACTCCAGCTGCATTCCGTCGCCTGCCGAGCAACAACATGATCACGGCTCATCTTCAAATAGGATGTAGCATGCTGGGATCACTCCTGCAAGATGTTAGATCTTCCACATGAGAGTTTCTCAATTTTCTTCATCTTCTCTTCAAAACCATCGGATTCAACAACCACTATCAAATACCATCAAACACCATCAAACACAAACCCTCACCATCAAACACTATCAGATACTAGCCTTCACCATCAAACACCATCAAACACTAACCCTCACCATCAAACACTCATCCTCACCACCAAACACCATCAAACACTAACCCTCACCATCAACCACCATCAAACACTAATCCATTATGATCAAACATCATCAAACATTAACCTCACTATCAAACACTAACCTCACCATCAAACACAATGAAAGACAAACCCTCACCATCAAACACCATCAACCACTAACCCTCACCATAAAACACTATGAAAGACTAACCTCACCATCAAACACCATCAACCACTAACCTCACCACAAAACACTATGAAAGACTAACCTCACCATCAAACACCATCAACCACTAACCTCACCATCAAACACCATCAACCACTAACCCTCACCATAAAACACTATGAAAGACTAACCTCACCATCAAACATCATCACACACTAACCCTCACCATCAAACACCATCAACCACTAACCCTCACCATCAAACACCATCAACCACTAACCCTCACCATAAAACACTATGAAAGACTAACCCTAACCATCAAACACCATCACACACTAACCCTCACCATCAAACACCATCAAACACTAACCATCTACAAAAATAGATTTTTTAGGTTCATGCTTTTTCACTCTGTGTTTGTTAATCAGAGATAATTCTTTCCTTTCTTTCTCTCATAAAGAGGAAACATCTGAAATGCTTCTGTAGATCATTAGAACATTATTATAGTTACGTTTTTGCTTTTAAAGCACTTGCAGTTTCATTATTTCAGCTCCTTACTGCAGCGCTATTTTAAACAAAGCCCCAGCGTTCCTGCTCCAGCAGATCATTTATCTCAATTTCATTGCTCTCTCAGGATGTGTAATGGATTCTTTTCTTTTTAGGCCAGACAGCCACCCATGGCTTTGAGTTCTCCTCGCCCACAACCTACAGCCTCTTACAGCTTCCATCATTCACTGTACGCATCCACCGGGAAAGTGAGATGTTTGCATTTCCACCTCTCCTTCTCGCTTTCTCTCAGTGTGTGTGTGTGTGTGTGTGTGTGTGTGTGTGTGTGTGTGTGGAGATAGAGAGAGAATGTTGATCCACAGGAGGCCCCTGGTTTTCAGATTACGCATTCAAAAATTCCTGCGGCGCGCTGACACAGAGCCGCGAGTGTTCAGAGACTCGGCTAGTGAGTGCTAACACGGCTAGCAGACAGCTCTATATTTAGCGTCTGCTGGAAAAGTCTCCTGACTGCAGTCTACACCCTGAGCATTGCTGCTAAAGCCTCGTAGTGTGAAGAGCAGCTAAACAAGGAACATTTATCAAGTAGACTCCGCAGGGAATCGGCCTGGTCACAGGCTCCACCCACAGCTTGCTTACATGAGAAATGAAGGAGGAATTCTTTCTAAAATAGACCGTGATGAACGAATCGAACTGCAAGAACTTTGGTGGAAGTTGCTTAACATAAGTTATATTTATTTAACAGTTTAGTAGACCAAAACAATCTGAAATATCAGACTTAGTCTGTAAAGAAAAAAAATGCATCCTACATTACATGGAGTGGATGAGAGGAGCAGAGGTAGAGGATGGAGGGATGAGCAGAGCAGCGGTAGATGATGGAGGGATGAGCGAAGCAGCGGTAGATGATGGAGGGATGAGCGAAGCAGAGGTAGATGATGGAGGGATGAGCGGAGCAGCGGTAGATGATGGAGGGATGAGCGAAGCAGCGGTAGATGATGGAGGGATGAGTGGAGCAGCGGTAGATGATGGAGGGATAAGGGGAGCAGCGGTAGATGATGGAGGGATAAGGGGAGCAGCGGTAGAGGATGGAGGGATGAGCGAGCAGCGGTAGATGATGGAGGGATGAGCGGAGCAGTGGTAGAGGATAGAGGGATGAGCGGAGCAGTGGTAGAGGATAGAGGGATGAGAGGAGCAAAGGTAGATGATGGAGGGATGAGCAGAGCAGTGGTAGAGGATTGAGGGATGAGAGGAGCAGAGGTAGAGGATGTAGGGATGAGCGATGCAAAGGTAGATGATAGAGGGATGAGCGGAGCAGCGGTAGAGGATGGAGGGATAAACAGAGCAGCGGTAGAGGATGGAGGGATGTGCGGAGCAGCGGTAGAGGATGGAGGGATGAGTGGAGCAGAGGTAAATAATGGAGGGATGAGTGGAGCAGCGGTAGAGGATGGAGGGATGAGTAGAGCAGTGGTAGATGATGGAGGGATGAGTGGAGCAGCGGTAGATGATGGAGGGATGAGCAGAGCAGCGGTAGATGATGAAGGGGTGAGAGGAGCAGAGGTAGAGGATGGAGGGATGAGTGGAGCAGCGTGGGATGAGTGGAGCAGCGGTAGAGGATGGAGGGATGAGCGGAGCAGCGGTAGAGGATGGAGGGATGAGTGGAGCAGCAGTAGAGGATGGAGGGATGAGTGGAGCAGCGGTAGATGATGGAGGGATGAGTGGAGCAGAGCTGATGGAGGGGGAATAGCAGTAGAATGGTGTGGAAGCCTTGTTTATTGGTAACATTTGGGTTCCTTCAGTCGTTCGTTTTCTGTTTACTGACTTTGATCTTTGATTGTTTATGAGTGCAGATGTGCTCCTGCTGTTCCTACACTTTCTTCTTGAAGCCACTTGGTGGCTTTTTCTCTCAGCTGTGTGTAATTCAGCTTCTCTTTTTACAAAACCATAACACCGCCTTCAAGTCCTTCTTGGAAGTTCATGTGTATGAGTCTGGAGGTGGTGATTACCATAAAGACGCTGTGTGTGTGTGTGTGTGTGTGTGTGTGTGTGTGTGTGTGTGTGTGTGTGTGCTTTGTATGTGCGTGTGTGTTTAAGTGCTTTTGGTCACAAAAACAAGAAAACATCTTCAGTGTTTGTTTTTTTCTTCACAGCCAGAATTTAATTTCTTTTTACAGAATCAAAACGTAAAACTTAACTCTAATATTATGGACTGTCGGACGCATCAAATCCACATCGACGCTCCTGAATTGGAAAAATATGAGTTTGTCACCTCCTAATAGCGATGTTCCAGACGAGACTCGAAGGCATTTGTCTCCGATGCTCATAAGTCGTAAGTCCTTTGTTTGGTGTCTTGTTTTTTCGTGCTCCTCTATTAAACTCACTCATATCACACATTTGTTAGATGGTCCGAGCAATTTCGACTAGTGGAAGAAAAAAAGAAAGAAAAAGAAAGAAAAATTCTAGAGAAAAACGAATGAAGATTTTTTATATTAATAGACCTTGTGGAAGCCCCACCCACATTCACTTAGCTCTTGACTCTCCTCAACTTTCCTATTTGAAGAATTTTACTTTTAAATAGATGATAGAGGGATGAGTAGAGCAGTGGTGAAAGAAACTGGTGATGGGATCAGTGGAACAGTGGTGGATGATGGAGGGATGAGTAGAGCAGTGGTAGAAGAAGCTGGTGGAGGTGAGGAGCAGTGGAGTGGTGTGGGAGATAAAACTTCATCAAATTCTGGATTTGATTAATTTTTGGTGAACATATGGGTTCCTTTAGTTGTTCCTCTTCGGTTTACTCTGTGGTGTATGTAGTTACCATTAGAGGGCATATATTCTTTGGCATTTCTCCAGCCAAGGAAAGGAGACACTCAGTAGAAGGTCTGGGTCTGTCCTCCTGAGCTCAGAAACACACAGCAGGAAACCTTCTAAAGCTGAAACACAAGCGTTTGAGGGCACGTGCCCATAAGTTTGGTCCCCATTCCACATCAAGTCCCTATTTTCTGAGACATTTTCTCCCTCTGGTATCAAACAGCTCCATAAACCAAGTTCAGGAACCCTACCATGCTCACAGGAATCCAGGATGGTGTTGGTCTTCCTGTTAGGAGTCAATGATAAGTGTGTGTGTGTGTGTGTGTGTGTGTGTGTGTGTGTGAGAGAGAGAGACGAGCCTCTGCTGTTGGCCTGGTACGACCTTTCCGTCCTGTGTGAGAGAATGCTCTGGAGACACACCGCACGCATTTAACTTCAGCCTAAACAGTAACGCCTCCTAAAAGCAGCTCAACATCTGCATTCACACAAATAAACAAGTTCCTCCAGCCAAGGAAACTAGATGCTCTGTGGAAGCACTGGGTCTGTTCTTAAGAAACACACTGCAGAATCCAAGCACAGCCTGGTGTGTTCTACATTATATGACCACCACTTTGTGGACACCTGACCAAAAGATTGCTATGTTCTTCTTCTTGCACATCCCATTCCACAATTAGTCTTCATTTGCTCTTATAATGATCTCCACTCTTCTGAGTAGATGTTCCACTAGATTTTGTGGATTATTGGATTATTCATTCAGGTGAGAACATCCAATGTTCAATAGGGTTGGGGCTCTATAGCAGGAGATCTTTCACACCGACCCATGAATCTTCATGGAGCTGACTTTGTGCGCCATTATCATGTTGGACCAGTTTTTTACTGCAGTCACATTTTACCGAACAGGTCTTTACTTTTACTCAACTACCTGCTTTCTGAAAACCAAACTCACATAAAGCTGATGTTAATGTTCACATCAAACCAAAGCAACGAAGCAAAAGTTTGCTCTCAGTGACTTCGGCTTGTCCGCTGCTTCTTGCAGTTTTTTCCAAGAATGCTGATCATCTGGGATTTGGTTCGAGCGGCGTGAAAAGCAGCAGTTGGAGGAGAAAAGGTCAGGCTGGTGTCAATTCAATTTCAATTCAGTTTCAATATGAATAGTGCAGTAACACTGTGGACAGTGACACAAAGCAGGTTCAGCAGAAGATATATCGGCTCAGGATAGAAATTTGAAATGAATAAACGTAGAAGCCAGGGGTGATGTGGTGAAGGAAAAACTCCTTGAGATGGAATGAGGACGAAACCTTGAAAGACCCAAAGAGAACGTGCTCTTAAGTGTGAGATGCTGGATACTGCAACGAAACGGCTGTTAATCAAACAAACCAGCAATTGAAGACTACATATTTTACGACCAAATCATAGCCAAAATCACACAGTGTGCACTTGTCTTGAGATTACCGCCTACAAGTTTGTTCCTACGACAAGGAACAACTCCCTGACATGGTGCGAGGAAGAAACCTTGAGATGAACGAGACTCTAAAGGGAACTTAATCCTCATCTATGTGGCACCAAAAGTCAATCTTCATGGATTTCTAATCTGATTTAAAAGCTACTAAAACTCTATCCATTCCTGGTGAGCAGAAAAGCATCTCAGAACATTGAATCCTTGAATTAATGACCATGAGCAACAGGGGACCACATCAGGCCCCACAGACAGCAGCACTACGCAATCAGGCAAACTGCAGACTCGTGTTATTAATGGTTTATCTACCTAAAAAGAGAGAATTCTCCTAACCAGGCCATGTGGCTAAACAATCATGAGGATTTAAAGTGAGCTGGTTATCAGAACTGGTCTCCACTGTCTCACCAATCTTGTCGACCTTCCAGCCAACTCCAGTGTTTAGTAAAGACGAAGCGAGGAACCAAACCCGGCTCCTTGCTGCATTATAACATGCCAAATCCTAAAGGAACGGCTGAGCGGATTAGCGTAGGAGTCACGTTTCTACAAAAAAATAGATCTCTGGTGGAATAACAGTGCAGGAGTAAAAAAAACAAGGGCTTCAAGCACTGGAGTGAGGATGAACAATGAAGTACAGACACTACAGGGCTCAAAAAAAGAGTTGGAGGAATTTCTTCTGTGAAACAAATAGTTTTTTTCATGAAATAAAACACTCCCTTACAGAAATCTGATATATAGCAATATATGCAAAACACATATATTGCGTACATGTTCATGTTTGGAGTTCATGGTTATATAAATGTATGTCAGATCATTGTGAGGAGGTTGTAGCTCAGTAGTTAAGGCATTGGACTTTGGATCAGAAGGTCACAAGTTCAAATGCCACCACCACCAAAACTGCCTCTGCTGGGCCCTAGAGCAAGGCCCTTAACTCCCCCTGCTCAGTTGTAGGTTGCTCTGGATAAGGCGTCTGCCAAATGCCATTCATGTTAATACTTGTACATATGTGACACAAAACATCCTACCTGCAAGGTCCCTCTAATAAACTTCTAATTTCTTTCCCTGTTCATCCTCGTAACTCCCAATGAAAATCGCACCTTTAACTCCTCCCCCTCCAGCTTCGCCTCCTGTCTTTTTGTTAATGCAATGCACAGCCTAATACTATAAAAATAATATACAATCAACTGTTTTTTACAAAGCACCAATCTTCAGGGTTGCATTGTTGATTATTCTTTTTTATTTCCTCTTCCACCACACTGATTTACCCAAAATAAAATCTTTTAGTGCCGGTCCCAAGCCCGAATAAACAGGGAGGGTTGCGAATCAGAATTTCATACCCGATCGGTCGAGGCCCAGGTTACCAACGACAACCACATGGTTCCGGTGGAAATTGGGCTACTGTTGGCCGAAGGAGGAGAAGGAGAGGAGGAAGACGTCTACAGAGACAGCAGGGAAAGGAGAAGTGGAGGTTCAGGTTGGTACTTTAAACTGGTAAAGGGAGAGAGGGAGCTGATATGATGGAGAGGAGAAAGGTAGAGATGTTGTGTGTTCAGGAGACCAAGTGGAAAGGGAGTAAGAGCAGGAACATTGGAGGTGTTTAAACTGTTCTATCATGGTGTGGATGGAAAGAGAAATGGTGTAGGGGGGATTCTGAAGGAAGAGTACAGTAAGAGTGTAGTGGAGGTGAAGAGAGTTTCTGATAGGGTGATGATCGTGAAGCTGGAAGTTTCATGTGTGATGATAAATGTCATCAGTGCTTATGCTCCACAAGTGGATTGTGAGATGGAGGACAAGGACAAATTCCTTAGTTAGATGAAGTGGTAGATGGTAAACTAGGAATGAAAGATTGGTGATTGGTGCAGACTGTAATGGGCATGTAGGTGAAGGGAACAGAGGTGATGAGGAGGTGATGGTAGCTATGGTTTTAAGGAGAGGAATGTGGAAGGGCAGATGGTGGTGGATTTTCCTAAAAGGATGGAAATGGCAGTGTTGAACATGTATTTTAAGAAGAAGGATGATCATAGGGTGACGTATAAGAGTGGAGGAAGGTGCACACAGGTGGACTATGTTCTATGCAGGAGATGCAACCTGAAGGAGATTGGAGACTGTAAGGTGTTGGCAGGGAACAGTGGAGCTAAACAGCATCGGGTGGTGGTCTGTAGGATGGTTTTGGAGGTGAAGAAGAAGAGGAGGAGAGTGAGGACTGAAAGAAGAATAAGATGGAGGAAACTGAAGGAGGAAGATTGTAGTGTGAGATTCGGGGAAGAGGTCAAATAGGTAGTATTTTGACAAGCTAATGTATTAAGAAAATGAGAGAGAGAGAAGGTTGGATGGTGTGGAGATGTGAAGCAGGAAGTGGATAGGATTAGTAAGGAGGACGTGAGAGCAGCGATTAAAAGGATGAAGAGTGGAGAGTCTGTTGGACCAGATGACATACCTGTCGAAGCATGGAGATGTTTAGTAGAGATGCAGTGGAGTTTTTAACCAGATTGTTCAACAAGATTTTGGAAGGTGAGAAGATGCCTGAGGAAGAGCACCACAGATGCATTATTTGCTTTGAAAATGTTGATGGAGAAGTATAGAGAAGGACAGAAGGAGTTGCATTGTGTGTTTGTGGATTTAGAGAAAGAGGTGGAGAAGGTGGAGGAGATAGCGTCATACAAGGTACAGCACCCTTGGAGCACAGAGGGGGGTTAAGGGCCTTGTTTGAGGGCCCTACAGACCTTCCATTCACTATTACAGTAATGGTGCAGTCTTAGGGCACATTTAAAGCAAAGAAAAGTATATTCTACAGCAAACGGAAAAAAAAAAAAATATTTTGGTGTGACAAAAGCCCCAGCAGTGGTGGTGCTGGGATTTAAACTCACAACCTTCTGATTTGAAGTGTAACATCTTTACAAAATTGCTTCATATTGCACTTGCTGAAACTTTTAGCTTTTTTTGCCTGTAGTTCTTAATTGCCGTTATGTCTGTATGGTTCGTGTTTGCTGATCCCCAGACCCACTGCTTGGCTTTATTCCTAACTAGATTGCAGTATCATGACTTGGAGTGTTATTTTATTAACAGCCATCTGTATCTCATGAGTGATACAGCGTTGTGATACACCGTATCCTGCTAGGCTACCTGTGGTGTTTTAATTAATGGTGCCCCACAACACGTGGAAAAACGTTATTTTTATCCATAAAGTGTGACTGAATTCATGTTGGTCACTTTTTCTCTATTTCTCTTGGCCTCATCAACACTCGGTTTGATTGTCCATAAATCACCCCGAGCAAAAAGTTTTCTTTAAACGCTCTACAGCCGCTCCCGTTCACATCACGCTATCCAGCTGCTGACATTTGTGGTCGACAGGAAAGTAGTTGTTGCTTTCTTCAGGGAGGTTAGTGGGCTGGTGAGAGCTGGTCTACGATTGTAAAAAACATGTCATTAAAACTCTGAGACTCGGAAAGTCAACACACCTGCCGCTCACGCTCTGGGATAGATGTCTAACGCCCTCGAGCCCCAAAGTCTGCTCAGGCAGCTGCACTCACCCCCTTTTTCTGCTTTAGGCTGGACATGAAAAAAAGCCAGCCGTGTCGAGGAACAGGACAATTTGGTTTGCTGTAAACACGATTTTTATTCTTTTTTTTTTTTCTTTTTTTCAAATGTCCAAACTCAGACGCTCATTTTTTCCACAAAGTTCTGTTTGAAAACTTAAATCCATCAATCCAGCATTTGGACATTTCCATTATCCGAAAACATATATTTCACAATATTTTTTACTCCCTGACATAAAAGACGCATTATGGAAGGACAGAAGTGAAAGATTTTGCATGTGTAAAAACCCTCTTAGGTTTTTTCCAAACTCATATTGTTGAGTGATACGATTTCCTGATCATCTCAGTGGTTGAATTTTTGTTTTATAACTGAACTGCATAAAAAGGCTCAGAAAAAGTAAAAGCTTTACCTAGTATGTTACATCAGATGATGTTCGGGACACACTAACCAATTTCTGCAGATCTCACATTTATCTCGTTCATACAATCGAGCAGCTATGGGGTTAGCTCATAGGCCCAGGAGTGGCAGCTTGGTGTTGCTGGTATTTGAACGCATGACCTTCAGATCCAATGTTCAATGGATTAACTACTAATCTGCTACCTAAACAATTCAGCTGTAACATGTATGACAGGTTGATATTAATAAAGTGCTTGGTCTAATACCTAAAGTCTTAATACTGAAAGACTAGTTTTGTAGCATGCCAACAGGTGGCAGCACGAGGCTGCACACAGAGTCAGAGGAAGCACCAACCTTCATAAGTCAGTGTGCCAACAGACATTGTCCTATGTAGATCGGGAGCTGTACATCTGGCACTATTCTGTCCATGTGCCTTACCACGTCTACGATTCTGATTACGTGCACACCCTGTCACCAAGCTCCTCCTTACACATGAGTTCCTTACTGAAAGCAAGATGATCTTACTTCTGCACCCACACTACTCCTGCGGACTTCGCCCTCTTCCCGAATAAGATCCTTGAATGAGAACTTGAATTATTTTCATACTTTTACTAAATTTGCATTTTGGAATAAATTAAAATGTTATTTCTCTATGCCTACTGAGAGCCACTGCAGATCCACGAGGGTCTATCTCTGTGGTGTGGGTTCACCAGACTACAGCAGGTCCTGGACAGCTCTACCCAGTAGGATATTCCTGATTGAGCTCACTACATCACGCTCTAGTACTGTCATTTGTCTTTTCACCTAATTTTGTTTATGTTTCTTCTGCAAGATCCTCAGACTACAGCAGGACCCTGGACTGCCTGGACGTTTCTATTTAGTATTACATACCTGATTTATCTGTCTATGTGCTTTGGTTTCTGTTCTTTAGTCCTGAAGCAGTTGTCATTTTCTTTTGGGGGGATCCGGAACTGTATCCCTTCTCCTGTCCTCTTACTGGGGTGTTAACTGGTTTGTTGGTCTTCTAGTTTCTGGGGAGTGGTAGCTCAGTGGTTAAGGTGCTGGGTTACTGATCGGAAGGTCAGGGGTTCAAGCCCCGGCTTTGCCAAGCTGACACTCTTGGGCTCTTCAGCAAGGCCCTTAACCCTCTGTGCCCAGGGGTGCCGTTTCATGGCCGATCCTGCGCTCTGACCCCAGTTTCCGAGCAAGAAGCATCAAAGCTGAAAATGCAGCTGAAGTGTGACACATTTTGGAGACGTTCTTTTGCTATAACTTTATAAAAAATAAAGACTTAATTTACTTTTTTGAATACTGGTTTGACTGGGAAAATTTGTAAAAATCTTGCCACAAACCGAACACTAACCACTGAAAGTGCTGTACTTAAATTTTCTAAATCATCTCAGGAAATAAAGAACTGCACACAGGAAGTGCAAATCGCTGCTTGGTTTCCTTCTGCTTTTGCGTTGGCACCAAGCCATCAGAATCTGTTTATAGAAAAGCCTCCTGGCTCGAGGAGCCTCAACTGTTGGCTTTGTCCTAAATCTTCGTCCTACTTTCCTCCCTCTGCTATGAGCTCGCTGGGTTTTTCTGAAAATTATGCCAAGTGATTTTTTTTTTTGCAGAGTTACAGAGTGACAAAAACTGCAGCGTGGGACTGAAAGCCACAACGCCTCTCCTACACAAGCTGCTTACACAACCCTTATCTCGGTGGTCTTGCTGCTAAGATGGAGGTGCTAACTTCTTTGCTTCGCTTTAGTTAACGCTTGCCTAATAAACATCATGTCCTTTTCAAATGAACTTGAACAAAAATTAACAAATTATTTCATATGCCCTAAGATTTGAAAAACTTTGGGACTTTTTAAAAGGTATGAACTTCAGGAAAGTCCATTAATTCTAGAAAATCTCTTCTAAACTGGAACAGCTCCCACATGTGCTAGGACATGCTATAACAAATGCTCAACAAACAGGTGTATGACACTTTACAAATGTATAATTGTAGTGGACCTACTCATTAGAACCTAAATAATACATTTTTATTATATAAAATAATAATAAACTAATACATTTGGACTTTCTCAGGGTTGGATCATTGAACACCATCAGGACCTGGACATCTTCAGGTAGTTGCAGATGTCAGAGTTAGCCCTGGTTGGACCTGGACATTTCCAAACAATAGATAAATGGTAGGTGTCAGGTACAGTAGGTGTCAGGTACAGATGAAAGGTACAGTAGGGGTCAGGTACAGATGAACGGTACGGGTCAAGTACAGATATAAAGTGGGGTCAGGTACAGTAGGGGTCAGGTACAAATGAAAGGTACAGTAGGGGTCAAGTACAATAGGGGTCGGGTACACATAAAAGGTACAGTAGGGGTCAGGTATAGTAAAGGTCAGGTACAGATGAAAAGTACAGTAGGGGTCAGGCACAGTAGGGGTCAGGTACAGATGAAAAGTACAGTAGGGGTCAGGCACAGTAGGGGTCAGGTACAGATGAAAAGTACAGTAGGGGTCAGGTACAGTAGCGGTCAGGTACAGATGAAAGGTACAGTAAGGGTCAGGTACAGTAGGGGTCAGGTACAGATGAAAGTTACAGCAGGGGTCAGATACATTAGGGGTCGAGTACAGTAGGGGTCGGGTACAGATGAAACTTACAGTAGGGGACAGGTATAGTAAAGGTCAGGTTTAGATGAAAAGTTCAGTAAGGGTCAGGTACAGTATGGGTCAGGTACAGATTAAAGTTACAGCAGGGGTCAGATACAGTAGGGGTCGGGTACAGTAGGGGTCGGGTACAGTAGGGGTCAGGTACAGATGAAATGTACAGTAGGGGTCAGGTATAGTAAAGGTCAGGTACAGATGAAAAGTACAGTGGGGGTCAGGTACAGTAGGGGTCAGGTACAGATAAAAGGTACAGTAGGGGTCAGGTATAGTAGGGGTCAGGTACAGATGAAAGGTACAGTAGAGGTCAGGTATAGTAAAGGTCAGGTACAGATGAAAAGTACAGTAGGGGTCAGGTACAGTAGGGTTCAGGTACAGATGAAAGGTACATTAGGGTTCAGGTACAGTAGGGGTCAGGTACAGATGAAAGGTACAGTAGGGGTCAGGTACAGATGAAAGTTACAGTGGGGGTCAGGTACAGATGAAAGTTGTACATGTTAACAAGTTCAATTTCAGCTCTTTAGATTCTGATTTTTGTAGCTAACCCAGTTGTGCTACTAGGAATGCTACAGATTTCCCCTGTCTGGGAACTGCAGGTCCCAGTCCACTTCATACTTTATATATTTTTGTTCGCACCATGGTTTTGTTTTTAGTCCACTCCTTTCTCCACCTCTATTCTTTGTTCCCATGTTTCCACTCTCTGTTTGGGATTGTTATATGTTCCAATCAAAATCAAAATCTTAGAAATCAAATCTAAAAATTATAAAATGCAATTAGAAAAGATGAAAAAGGAAAACAAGAACATTTGGTGTGTTTATTTTCTTCTTTTGGGTGATATAATAACTCTGTTCCTCTTAGCACAAAAATATCCCAAACAATGACTCATCAGATGACCGTCAGTCTCGAGCCCTTTCCTTTTCCTGCCTGTTGTGTTCCCCAAACATCTGCACACATTAGATAAAAATAGCACTCACTGATAATAAGTTGTTATAAACAGAAGTGATCTTGCAGACACCAGGACGCCTCAGTGAGAGCAGCTACAGACAAATCATACCAAATTCCATACTGAATACTATAATCTCTCTGGACTGAGAGGAGCAAGCAGGTCAAACCTGCAGGTGAGGATTCTCAGCTGGGCCATGTTCCTGTCAGTCTATTTTTTAATGTCATTTTCATGTAGCTGGTTGACAAAGCATGACTTTCAAAGGGAAGAAACCTGCAAGCTACTGATGGCTATGTTTCAGGAGATATGTAAATTTTTTGGGATGGGCTGAAAAAGTAAAAAATGACCTCACAAGCCAGTTTCAAAACCCCAGATTTGAAGACTTTGTAAAAAAAAACTGTCATGAAAGCCTTTCCTGCTAGGAGGATTGTGACCCTCACAATCCTCCATCAAACCAACACCAAGTGCACAATCTGCACAATAAGCAGCAGCAGTTGGGACAGCTCTTGTACAGGAGCATTCTGAGGGCTAACAGACACTCCAAAACGTATGCATGCCATCACATCTCCAACTATGGCACAAATGGAGATTATAAAGGGGACCCTCTGCAAATTTTCAGAGATCTTCCTGGAGTTCTTCAAGTGCATGGATGCTGTATGGGTAATGCTGGAAGAGGAATTGGGTCTCAAATCTGCCTTCTTTTCATCCATAGCTGGTGCTGGAACACGCCTCCACTGCCAGACTCTCATACCTACTATAAACAAGTAATAATCACACCATCAACTACATTCTAATTTCTGTGGAACATACATAGAGAGCAAAACAGACAAGCAGACTGATAGACAGACAGGGATTACAAACAAGCGGGAATGGAGACAGACATACAGGCAGACAGGCAAGATGAGTGACAGACAGACAGACAGACAGACAGACAGACAGACAGACAGACAGACAGACAAGATGGATGAGCAGACAGACAGGAAGGGGGGCAGACAGACAGGAGGGGGGGCAAGCAGACAGGATGGACGAGCAGACAGACAGGTAGAGATTAAGTGAAAAAGGTGTACGATCTGTAATAACTGTTTTAAAAATGTAAAGGTCTGAAACACTCCTCAAAGAACTGATATTAGAAAAGATAAAGAATAAATGGAAATAAAGAGAAAAGAAGGTAAAAGAGAATACAGGAAACCCAGAAAGAAATAAGAAAAAGAAAAAGGAAAGAAAAGAAAAGAGTGAAAAAATGTAGGACAAAAACAGAAAGTAAGGAAAATTAAAAGGTGAAAAATGTTCATCATTTTCACAGTTTATTTTCCTTACGAAGTGTTCCTCCTTCCTTTTCTCTTCCTCTGCCTCTTTTCTGTTCTTCCTCTCTGATAGTCTTCTTTACTGCTCATTTTTCTTTAGTCGCTTTGTGCAGGTTTCTTTTGTTCCTCCTCCTTCTTTTCTGCTTATATTCCTCTCTTCTCATCTTCCTCTTTCCTTATCTAAATTTCTTCTCACTCTGTTCTTATCTCACCTTTCACTGCATGTCTTCCTCTAAACTTTCTCCCTGTTCATCTACACCTCTTCTCACCCTCTTATCTTCTCACCCTCGTCCCTTCTCATCTTCCTCTCTTCTTGTCTACGTTACTGCTCTTTCTCTCTGTTCGTATCCTCTCTCTCTCTCTCTCTCTCTCTCTCTCTCTGTGTGTGTGTGTGTGTGTGTGTGTGTGTGTCTGGACGTCTGGCAGTGAATTGAGCGCAGATGAAACCCGAGTGCGTCGTCGTCGTCGATGCTGCAGATTAGTGGAATGAGGCATTCAGCAGCTAATCTACATCACATTATTAAAAAAGAGCAGTGAAAGATCCGCTTTCAGACGCAGAGTGGATCGGATCCAGCGTCTGAAGCTTCCAGCTGAGGAGAAACATCTCACTGAATTGATGCGTGATGAGACGCTGAACCATCACTGATCATTCACAAACCTCAAACACATCCCGAGGAGATGAAGAGAAACAGCTGCAAGAAATAGAATGTGGAGGAAGTGAGGTGGATAAAAAAGAGAAAAGAGAAAAAAGTCTATCCCTCGATAAAATAAATAAATAAATAAATAAATAAATATTCTACCATCAAAAAAGAAAGAAAGAAAGTAAGAAAGGAAGATAAAAAAAAGAAGAGAAACAGAAAGCTCTGTAGATGAAGGTAATGAAGATATTTTCGGAAACACTCCAGAAGCTTTTGTGAATTCTCACTGCACATCACACTGAAGGCAATGCGACAAAGGATTTTGTCCACACACACACACACACACACACACACACACACACACAACACACACACACACACACACACACACACACACAATATACATGGTCTGTCCTTGAGGGTTTGTTCTAGTGTGTGTGTGTGTGTGTGTGTGTGTGTGTGTGTGTGTGTGTGTGTGTGTGTGTAGCAGGTCAGCTACAGGTTAATGCTGTAAAATGGCTTTTCTGGCAGCAGAGAATAAAATCAGCTCCTGTTTTCATTTATCTGCCAAATGCCCTGTAACAACACACTGTGTGTGTGTGTATGTGTGTGTGTGTGTGTGTGTGTGTGTGTGTGTGTGTGTGTGTGTGTGTGTGTGTGTGTGTGTGAAATGTCCCCGCTATGCAGGATGCTATATTTTGTTCAGCACCGGCAAATTCAGAAAAATACTGAATGTACAACTTGGACATTGCAAAATTTTAGGAAGGCGACACTCACACACACACACACACACACACACACACACACACACACACACACACACACACACACACACTTCTCCCAAGGGCTGATTGAAAGTGACGGGTTTCAGCTTGTTAGACGTCCACACACCACCTAAGCTGTTTCCATAGAAACAGGCCAGGTAATTACACACACACACACACACACACACACACACACACACACACACACACACACACACTCTTTAATTAAATTTATACGTATACAAATATATGTGAAAATGAGGCGAGAATTCTGAATTCTACAGTGTTAGTGACCTGTAGTAGTGTTTAATAGTCGTGTGTGTTTGTGTGTGTGTGTGTGTGTGTGTGTGTGTGTGTGTGTGTGTGTGTGTTACCTCACTCTGCTTATTACAACACTCAGATGGAGTTTTTATTGTGTTGGCTAAAAAAAATACCAGCTGGTATAAAAAAGGGAAAGCGAGGGAATGGAAAGCCAAACACACACCCACACACACACACACACACACACACACAAACACACCTGACTATTAAACACTACTTCAGTGTCAAGTCAAGGCAAAATGTCATGCTCCTGCATCCAAAGACGTCCTGTACAGTTGTGTTCCTGAAAGTTTGTGGGTGAAGAAGTCAGGTGTCCTAATACTTTTGGTGGATTTACACAGTCATGGTCACACGACTTAACAACCCTTTGATGGTTTCTGACCCACTGTACAATCGAGATTAATAATTAATATGAACAGATAGAAAGAAAGAAAGAAAGAAAGAAAGAAAGAAAGAAAGAAAGAAAGAAAGAAAGAAAAAAGAACAGATCGACAAAAATAAAAGAAGGAAGAACGGATGGACGAAAAGAAAGAAAAAAGGATGAAAGAACAGAAAAATTAAAAGATAGAAAGACCACATCTAGCAAAAAATAAATCTTTTATATGTGATAAAAGATGATTGAAGGATCATCACTAATATGAACTGATTGTTTTGATTAATCTTTTGATTGATTGATTGATTGATTGATTTATAAATCTGGTGTCCATGAAAAAGATGTAAATTTGTGTGAACTTTTACATCCGACACGACTTTGATTTCTACTTCTGGTATTTTATATAAAAATGTTCCTGTGAAAAGTGTGGAATCACTGAGAGTTGATGGTTTTTGAGGGACACCTGCATGTTCCTTTTGTTTCTATGTAACTGTCTGAAGTTTCCCTTTGTCCAGATGTTCCACTTTATTCTCAGTGAAAAATCCACCCTTATCATGAAGAACAGATTTCCACACTCTCAGCATCCGAGCACTGCGTTTCTCCAAACGTTCAGGTGGAACTCTTTGCTGTGTATCTTGTAAAACTCACCAGAGATGTTCTTCACTAGGTGGAGTTATCTTCTTCATCCCAGAGCAGTTCAG
Source organism: Silurus meridionalis (assembly GCF_014805685.1). Classification (NCBI taxonomy): domain Eukaryota; kingdom Metazoa; phylum Chordata; class Actinopteri; order Siluriformes; family Siluridae; genus Silurus; species Silurus meridionalis. Next base: position 25,996,155 of record NC_060890.1, read on the forward strand.
TAGGATTGAGGTGTGGTGACTGGGCAGGTCGTTCCATGATAGACATCACTCCAGACGTCTGTCTGCTCTCTAAAAAACACGTACAGAACTCAGACGTGCAGAGGGAAAATGTCTCCAGTAAGAGCTCATTAGATTTCTCCTGCATTGTGGTCCATTTTCCGTAGTTCGTCCTTCTCAGCATTCGTCTTCAATTACCCCAGCGTTACGATCGTCCTTCTGATGGCCTTACAAAACACACACACACACACACACACACACACACACACACACACACACACACACACACACACACTCACACACAGCCAGTTTGAACTCGTGCACATGAATATAATGAGGAGAAATAATTCAGAACTTCACTCAACAGATCCAGGTCTGATCTTCAGCTCCTCTGTCCAATCGAGGGCCATCCAGCCCAGGGGGTAGGGTGGGGTGGGTGATGTCGGTGGGGGTATTCTTCTGCCTGCCTTTCATCACATCTGGAGCCTCCTTATTTTGTCTATTCTGGAGCTTTCTCTCAGCAGATTGTGTATGAGGCTTCTGGCATGCAGTGTGGAGCTTTCACCATCACACCGAAGTTTGGGTACATTCTCTTTTCAACAGAGCATGTCTATCATCTAACATACATTTCTCTATAGAAAAAGGAAATAGATGGATGGAAGGATGGGTCATTTATCTTGAGGCATCCTCTTTTTTGGAAGTTCTTTCATCTACCCTTCAGCATCTATCCTACAATCTGGGACTTTCTCCATCCAGCCAAGAGCTTCTTTAGTCCAGTTTGTGGTTTTAACTTTCCAGCCATAAGGTTCTTCTGACAATACCGGGGCATGACCAGCCTGGGGCACCATTGTTCTCCTCTGTGACCTCGATCTAGGCACTATTAAAAACTAGGACACTGATCATGACACTGTTAAAGCCTGGTCATAACTCAGTTAAAGATTTGGACCCTAGATCATTATTTGGATGGAGGCTCAGATCCTGATCGTGAAACTTGTGAAGGCTCAGACACTGTCTGGGACACATCAAACTATTAATCACCTCAGTGTCAACCCACACTGACACCTCGATCTGGAACACACTCAAACCATAAATGGTTGAGAGAAACTCATGCCAAAAACTTATTATGATGCACCACTTAGCTGATATTGCTGGGCCCCTGAGCAAGGCCCTTAATCCTCAACCACTTAGTTGAAAGAGATGCTGAATCTGACCCACAAGGGAAGAGGAAGGACCCAAGTTTTTCTTGTCATTTTCATTCTGTTTGAGCTACAAATGTGGACAAACCATTTAGAGATGGTAGAGATGTTCTAAGACTTGGTGGAGACACTCATCAGACATGGTGAAGATGCCTCTCAAGTATAGTCCAGATGTTTTTGGTGAAGACACTCCTCAGACAAGGTGCAGACAAACATTGGAGATGGTGGAGATGCCTAATGGAGTTGCCCATCAGGCATAATAGAGATGTTCCTCAGACATGGTGGACACACTAATCAGGCATGGTGGGGATGCCCCTTAGACAAGGTGGAGATGTTCTTAGACTTGGTGAAGACACTCCTAAGAGAAGGTGGAGACACACATCATTCACTAACCACTAAATACCAAACATCCTACACTATGTGGCAAAAATATTGGGACACCTGACCTTTCTCACACTAGTTTCTCCACACTGTTTGCACAAAGTTGGCGCACAGGATTGTATCAAACACCTTCGGATGCGCTAGCAAGAAACTTTCCGTTCATGTGAACTAGGAGATCCAAAACCTATTCCAGCATGACAATGCACAATCCTGTGTACAAAGCCAGATCCATGAAGATCTGCTTTACATGGATATCTGGAAGATCTCCTGCTATAGAGCTCTGAACCCTGCTGAACAAATGAATGTGAATGCTGACTGCACCCTCACCTACATCATGAATGGCTGCCGAAAAAACATGGCTGCCTCGATGTTTGTTTAGCACTAAGCTAACTTTGATTGAATTAGCAGATTAAACACGTGAGCATCAGTAAGTTGATGGAAAGTAGTTGTTTCAGGGTTTCCACAGGGTCTTTAAAAGTCTAAAATGTAAAAATAAGCAGCTGCTGTTATCGTCTGTGGTCCGCCAGTGAGTTTACTGAGCTGTGTGTCAAAACAACAGATGACTGAACACATGGTGAAGATATTACTCATTATATATACATACAGGACTGAGTAGATATTTTTGAAGACTCAGACCATGATCATGACTCTAGTGAAGGTTCGGATCCTGACAATGGACTGGTAAATGCTCAAACCCTGATTGTTACACTTTTGAAGGTTTGGACCCTGATCATGTACCTGATGAATGCTTCTACCCTAATCATGAAAATGTTTCAGGTTTAGACTATGATCATCAAAGTGGTAAAGGCTTGTACCCTGATCATAAACCTGGTGAAGGCTCGGACACTGATCATGAAACTGGTGAATGCTTGGACCGAAATCATGACACTGGTGAAGAATTGGACCCTAATCATGACACTGGTGAAGATTCAGACCCTGATCATGACACTGGTAAAGACTTGGGACCCTGATCATGACACTTTTGAAGGTTTGGACCTCGATCATGAAACTGGTGAAGGATCGGACACTGATTATGAAAAACTGGTGAAGACTCGGTTAATGACACTTTTGAAGACTTGGACCCTTATCATGATAATTTGTTTTTGCTATGGAAATCATAACATATTTGAAGCATCCGTCCGTCCGTCCGCCCGTCCGTCCGACCGTCCGTCCCTGCATAATGACCGTCTCTGTAAACGTGTGATAATCTGGACATAGTGAACTCCATATCATGTCTAAATATCTGACACTGAGGAACCCTGTGAGATTTTCCCCTGAAGCTGTAACACTGCTGTAAATATACATCGATCTCTGTGCCATGTATTGATTTCTCTCTCAGCACGCAGCACTCGTGGGTTTGTGTCATGTTGTTTTATATTCAGTGCAGACGAATCGTCTGGAGAAGATGCTCTGTGTTAATAAAGAGGATAAATTAAACAGACTCACTGCTTCCCCCAGGCTCTAAACTCATTCAGACTGATAGAGCAAAGAAATTTCCTTCAGACATGGTGCAGATGCTCCTTAGACATGGTGGAAATGCAGGTTGGGGACATTCCTCAGATATGGTGGAGATGTATGGTGGAGACTTTCCTCAGACATAGTGGAAATATTCCTCAAACACAGTGGAGATGCTCATTGGACATAATGGGGATTATCCTAGGAGATGGTGGAGTTGCTCCTCAGACCTTGTGGATATGCTTATCATCCATGGTGGAGTTGCTCCTCAGACATGGTGGATATGCTCATCATCCATGGTGGAGATGTTCTTCGGACATAGTGGAGATATTGCACAAACACAGTGGAGATGCTCATTGGACAAATGGGGATAATCATATGGCATGGTCTAGATGCCCTCAGATATAGTGGATATGCTCATTGTGCACGGTGGAGATGCATGATGGAGATGCTCATCAGGCATAATAGAGACTTGGTGGAGACACTCATCAGTCATGATAAAATTGCACATCAGACAAGGTGGAGACACTTCTTATACAAGGTTGTCATACAAGGCTGCATCTCAGAAATGGTGGAAGTGAATAGTGAAGGTGCTCCTCAGAGATAATGAAGATATTCCTTAAACATGGTGGAGATTCTGATTGGGCTTAGTGGGGATAATCCTAGGATATGGTGAAGATGCTTCACAGACATGGTGGATATGCTCCTCAGCAATGGTGGACACAATAATTGGTTATGATTGCAATGTGTTGATCCTCAGACATCTTGGGGATGCCCTTGAGACATTGTCTAAATGTTCCTCAGACAGGGTGTATACACTCCTCAGACAAGATGGAGACACCTATCAGACATAGTGGAGATGATTTTCAGTCATGGTGGAGATGTTTATTGTGAAGACACTCATCAGACATGATTGGGATGCTCATCAGGCATAATAGAAATGTCTTTCGGAAATGGTGAAGACACTCATCAGTCATGGTAGACAAGTTGGAGCTGCATCTCAGGCTTCAGGACTGGTGAATTTAATGAAGAAGGATTTCCCAAGGTTCATGAAATGCAATACCAGATGTGTTTCTTCGAATTGGAGACATACAATTGTATCAGACGTCTATAGATTTTGTAGCAGGAAATTTTCCCTTCATGTGCACTAGGAGACCCAAACCTGTCCCTGCATGATAAGGCCCCTGTTTACAAAACCTGCTCCATAAAGATCTGTTTTACATTGATATGAAGTGGAAGATCTCCTCCTATAGAACTCCAACCCAAACAGATGAATGATCGCCGAGGCCTCCTTACCTCACCTACATCAAAAATAAGTGTTTTGATCAGAATACGTTAACGCTAGCTAAGAAAGATGTTACTTGGAGGGAAGGTCAGTAAACTCTGGGGATCTCAAGGATTTCTCAAGTTTAGGCTTTGCTCTCAGTGCTAGCTTGGGAACAACAGATTAGCCGCCCTCATTTGCTCTGACTGCGTTGGCTTTCGCTCATTATATCAGGTACCGTCGTTCTGATTTCCCTTGCTAGTTATTCAAAGCAGTTGAAGTCTCACCTAAAACTGGCCCCGCCCACTCCACAATACCAACTACATGTGGGAGAAGATTCATTGCTGTATTAGCATGGAGCAGGAAGCTAGTATTCCCAAAGGAGAAGGTATAATGCGATAGTAAAAAGATCTGGACAATCGTTTTTGTGTTTCAGTTCAACAGGAAGTAGGAATGAGCGACTTCCTGTTCACGATGATGTCACACCAAAAGCACATCTGATTGGCTGAGAAGAATGTTCAGTTACCATGACAGTAGAGAGGGCAGCATCAGAGCATCCATCTCTTGTCTTTCATTCAAACTGCTCTTTTTTTTTTACCATTGATGCACGTGTACACACACACACTCACGCACACACACACACACACACACACACACACACACACACACACACACAGTAAAGGTGACTAATAACTCTATTAGCATGATAGTATTTTTTTATTGCAGCTGTTATACATTTAGCATGACCCATTTGTGTGTGTGTGTGTGTGTGTGTGTGTGTGTGTGTGTGTTATTATAGACTGGGTGCCCCTGTGGCTGAATAACAGGCTGTTTGTCTGAGACGCACTACTGATTTATTGGCAGGGGATACTGTGAATGTGCTACTGTGGAGACAAATGACTGTGTGTGTGTGTGTGTGTGTGTGTGTGTGTGTGTGTGTGTGTGTGTGTGTGAATGTACATATTCTACCTGATGTCCCTAATGACATTCTTCTTTTCATTATATGGCCGAAAAAATGTGCCACCTAAAAGGGGACACCACCCAACCCCTGGTTGCTGGTGTGTGTACATATATACTGTGTGTGTGTGTGTGTGTGTGTGTGTGTGTGTGTTGAAGTCCAGCATCGACAAAGGAATAAAGCCCTCAGTGTGGTGCGGTTATGGGTAAACAATCAACAAGACATCGTGCTGAGGTGGACAATTTGTCTCAACGGCATGTCTGCACATGTCCCCACTAATTGCAAGACGGGGAATTTTTGTCCTGTTATAGTTACACTATTGAGTGTTACACTTTTGATCACAGGAGCGATCACTGCTCCTCTCCTCACCTGTCTGTGTTTCCTGTCTTTCCTTTTTCTTTCCATTTTGTAACCCAGTCATTAGTGTTGCACAGGTCAGGTCACTCTTAGAGTCGGTCTCGAGTCCGGATAAATGTCGAGGGTTGTGTTATGAAGGACATCCAGCGTAAAAACATGTACCAAATCAAATGTGCGGATCAGGAATCAGAAATTAATACGGATCGGTCGAGGCCCGGGTTACCAACGACCACCACAGGTATCTTTATCCAACAGGGTACCGGTGTAAATTGGGCTACTGTTGGCTGAAGGAGGAGAAGGAGAGGAGGAAGACGTCTACAGAGACAGCAGGGAAAGGAGAATTGAAGGAGAGTAGAGGTTCAGGTTGGTACTTTAAATGTTGGTACTATGACTGTACACGCTGCATCCGCAAAGCAAACAGCATTGTGGACGACCACACACACCCGTCACACACATACTTCACCCTCCTACCATCAGTAAAACGGTTCCGAAGCATTCAGGCCGTCACATCAAGACTGTGCAACAGTTTTTTCCCGCAAGCCGTCAGGCTCCTGAACAAACATCTGAACTGAACTCTCTCTCACACACACACTTACACACAACTGAGTGACTGATCTGTACAACCGGACTCAACACACATACACTTCACACACCCAGGTTTCAGCACCATTAACCTTTCATTATCGCAAAATGTGTACATGCCGTTTGTTGCTGATCTTCCGGGACTTGCTCTCTTTGCACAATATTCTGTCCAAATCCTTTGGTCACTGTTCACTTTATTTTGATTGCTGCTATTGTAGAATTGCACAATTCTGTTTACATTTTTCTGCTACTGTGCACCTTATCCTGTCACGACAGGTTTTACTGGCGGAGCTATTGCTGTTTTTATTTTTATATTTTGTGTATTGTGTATTGTCCTGCACTGTCCTGTGTTGTCTTGCACTGTCCTGTGTTGTCTTTTGCACTGTTTGCACCAGTTGCACACATGCACTTTATGTGGTGAGGATCTTAGTTCCTGGCTCTGTGTTCTTCTGTTCTGTGACTGTTGTTTTATGTTGTGTTATGTAGCACCTGGGTTCAGGAGGAACGTTGTTTCATTTCACTGCGTACTGCATCAGCTATATATGGTTGAAATGACAATAAAAGCTTCTTGACTTGACTTGGTAAAGGGAGAGAGGGAGCTGATATGATGGAGAGGAGAAAGGTAGAGATGTTGTGTGTTCAGGAGACCAAGTGGAAAGGGAGTAAGAGCAGAAACATTGGAGGTGTTTAAACTGTTCTATCATGGTGTGGATGGAAAGAGAAATGGTGTAGGGGGGATTCTGAAGGAAGAGTACAGTAAGAGTGTAGTGGAGGTGAAGAGAGTTTCTGATAGGGTGATGAACGTGAAGCTGGAAGTTGAAGGGATGATGATAAATGTCATCAGTGCTTATGCTCCACAAGTGGGTTGTGAGATGAAGGAGAAAAAAAATTCTGAGGTGAATTAGATGAAGTGTAGAAGGTGAACGTAGGAATGAACGATTGGTGATTGGTGCATGTAGGTGAAGGGAACAGAGGTGATGAGAAGGTGATGGTAGGTATGGTTTTAAGAAGAGGAATGTGGAAGGGCAGATGGTGGTAGATTTTGCTAAAAGGATGGAAATGGCAGTGGTGAACACGTATTTTAAGAAGAAGGAGGAGCATATGGTGACGTATAAGAGTGGAGGAAGGTGCACACAGGTGGACTATGTGCTATGTAGGAGATGCAACCTGAAGGAGATTGGAGACTGTAAGGTGTTGCAGGGGACAGTGTAGCTAGACAGCATCAGATGGAGGTCTGTAGGATAATTTTGGAGGTGAAGAAGAAGAGGGGGAGAGTGAGGACAAAGAGACGTGGTGGTGGAATGAGGAAGTGCAGGAGAGCATAAGGAGTGTGTAAAGTATTTATATACAGTGTGTGTGTGTGTGTGTGTGTGTGTGTGTGTGTGTGTGTGTGTGTGTGTGTTCTCTAACTAGGACTCAGAAGCACATTCAATCATTATGTAGTTGTTTATACTTTTTTGGTCACTGTTATATATATATTTATACTTTTATTTATATAAATATTTATTATTAGGAAATAACCAAATTCCTGAAGTTTCTAGAAGAAATCTACCCTGAGACTGTGAACACACTCCTTCTCCAGAATGCAGGGAAAGTTTCCCTTCCATTAAGTAGATAAGGTATTTATATATATAGTGTGTGTGTGTGTGTGTGTGTGTGTGTGTGTGTGTGTGTGTGTGTTTCTATATAATCTAGACAGGATGCAGGTATCTGGAGTCAACAGTGTAAAGTAATGGAGAGTGTGTTAGAGAAGTGAAGAAAAGAGTGCAGGCAGGGTGGAGTGGGTGGAGAAGAGTGACAGCAGGAGTGATTTGTGATAGAAGAGTATCTGTGAGAGTGAAAGGGAAAGTTTATAGGACTGTGGTGAGACCTGAGATGTTGTATGGATTAGAGACAGTGGCATTGAGTAAAAGACAGGAGGTGGAGCTGGAGGTAGCAGAGCTGAAGATGTTGAAATGTTTGTTGGGAGTGATGAGGATGGACAGGATTAGAAATGAGTTTATTAGAGGGACAGCGCATGTAGGACGTTTTGGAGTCAAGGTGAGGGAGGTGAGATTGAGATGGTTTGGACATGTGCAGAGGAGGGACATGGGGTATATCAGTAGGAGAATGCTGAGGATGGAGACACCAGGAAGGAGGAAAAGAGGAAGACCAAGGAGGAGGTTTATGGATGTGGTGAGGGAAGACATGCAGGTAGTTGGTGTGAAAGAGACAGATGTAGAGGACAGGGGGGTATGGAGACGGATGATCCGCTGTGGCGCCCCTAATGGGAGCAGAAGAAGAACAAACATATTTTTACAATTAAAATGACAGTTTATGATGCTGTTCACAGTAGTCTTTAATTTAATAGATTGAAAGTTTCATGAATTTTCCTTTTACTATCAGGTGGACAATTTACACGAACACCAGCTTCAAGTTATTAGAACTTTAGTGTAATAGTTTTTTTTTTTTATTTTTTATTTCATCTTTGATGCTTGCACCCATGTTTATCTTTTTAACAAAAAATTATTTGTGATTTAACATTTATTAGCGTGGACTCCAGGTCGAATGCCAGTTATCCACAGGTTTCCAAACAGGTATCTCAGGTGTTTAGGGATGACCTCGATTACCATGGTGACGCGTTCATTTCCCTATTCAAGTGTGTTTAGATTGGATTCCCACAATGACTAAAAAACGATTGTGTCTTTGGCAGACCCCAGAAATACTCAAGACCTGAAAAGTCCCCACAAGGAACCACTGTGTCTTGTTTGAAATTTTATAGCAAAATATTTGTCGTTTGATGGGTTTGATTAGGTTTGTAGGATCATAGGAAAGGTTGGCCCTTATTGTGTAGCAATCTGACAGGAATCCCCCTACCTAAAGCATAAAAACAAGTGTGTGTGTGTGTGTGTGTGTGTGTGTGTGTGTGTGTGTGTGTGTGTGTGTGGATAGGGTGTCTCCAGGTTTCCAAACCGTTATCTCGGATGCCTATGTTAGGGCTCCGTTACAGTGGTTTTCTTTTCTCTCTCGTGTATCAGCGGAAGGAAGGAAGTCGTGAGGACCGGCGCGCGCACGCGAGCGGTTTTCGGAGCGCGGAGCAGCGCGTGCTCACCGGGACCGCCGCGCCGTCTAGCCCGCGGGAAGGATTTCACACTGCCGGGGGATATAACTTCCACCGGAACCGGACTGCGGTGTGGGATGTGCAGGGGTTTTACTGACCGGGCTGAGTGTGTGTGTGTGTGTGTGTGTGTGTGTGTGTGTGTGAGTGTGTGTGAGTGTATGAGCCCGAGACAGAGAGACAACTGAGTCACAAAGACCGGGAACGCTCGCGCATACGCGCGACCAGGCGCACGCACGCACACACACACACACACACACACAGTCAGTCAATGGGAAGTTTTTGGATTTACCGGCTCCGATTTGGACACTGAAGCACATTCAGCTCAAGGTAAGTGTGTGTGTGTGTGTGTGTGTGTGTGCGTGTGCGTGTGTGTGTGTGTGTGTGTATATGCGTGTGTGTAATAGACGTGTTTTTTTGTTTTGTTTTTTTTTTCATTTTTATTCGTCCTCGCGCCCGCGTGTGTGTGTGTGTGTGTGTGTGTGTGTGTTCTATAACTAGGGCTCGTTAAAATAAAAAATCACAATTCTTTAGTCATTCTTTTATACTCTACTGGTTTTAGTTGTATACTTTTAGACTTAAATATTTGTTAAATTGTACATATATTATTTAGAAATGAAAAATATATGTATAATATTTTATAATAAAATGTTATATTTATATTATTTAGAGATTTTTAAAATATTATTTAGAAAGAAAAAAAAAGATGAAATCCACCCTAAGACTGTCAACACACTCCCTTTCCAGCTCCATGATCCAGGAAGTTTTCCTTTCCTGCACTTTTGATAACGTGTGTGTTTGTGTGTCTATATGTGTGTGTGTTCTCTAACTAACAAGAGCTGCACAATTAATCATTCTGTAGTCGTTATAGGCACTGTCATATATTTTTAAATTTCTTTATTTAAATAAATATTATTATAAAATAATTTTTTACGAAAATTTGTTAAATCTTTCCCAAGACTGTAAACACACTCCTTCAGCTCCAGACTGCAGGGAAGATTTCTCTTTAATCAAATAGATATGGTATTTATATATACAGTGTGTGTGTGTGTGTGTGTGTGTGTGTGTGTGTAAATCATCTACACCAGGATTATTATCTATGATAATGATGGTAATAAGTGTAGGATTGTAAATACATTTCATTAGTAAGAATTCATTAGAGTTGGAACTGAACTTCGAGTAACTCGAGTGATTCTAATACAAAAACTTATTTGCCTCAATGCTTCGTTTACTTAATTTAACTACATATGGAGCACCTCGTTTCCCCACGGATTATTATTACTGATGCACCACCCGCTAAACTCAGGACCATTTAGCGTGCTATCTAAATGGTCCAGTACGCAGGGCGCTGAGTTTACTTACAGGTGCGCACTTTCTCCCATCGAGTTTGTTTTCAATAAATCACAACCTTTGTGTTGAAAGTGGTGTACACACGTTTTCAGTCTCGTTTTGTGCGTGTGCAATGTTTATAAATGAGACCCCTGGACAAAGAAGATGCAGAATGGAAAATGGAGGAATGGAGAGAAAGCATTTAGAAGATTCACTCCACAGAACACAA